>NC_056743.1:1647246698-1647441698 GCF_019279795.1 Protopterus annectens | reverse complement strand
TGCCCCTTCATCTCAGCATGTTGTTGTCACTACATCCGTCTCCTTTGTGGAGTAACCAGGGCAATGTATATCTGTACATGGTTGTGGCAAGGTAAACATTGTGTGAGACATTAGTGAGGTCACCCTGGACTGTGTTACAGTGTGTCCAATGGTGTAGTACACATCGCTGGCTCATACTACTGAATTACCACGTTACTGTGATATATCTTCTGATATTAAAATTTTTGCATTATGTCTTTTGTGACTTCTCTTTTTTCATGTTATTATATTGCAAAGACGGTAATGTGCAGCACTGATATTTATCTCTTACTGTTTCCCATACAGTGCTACAACAATTAGAGTGTGAATGCATATCTATGTCAGCTGGCTCTGAGTTAGTAATCCCTGTTGTGACACATTTCCATATGTTCATTTTATAATATGTTATGATTATGGTTAGGTGCAATCTGTGTTTGCTGTGGTGGGGCAACACCTAAACATCAGTGTTCAATCTGTGTACTCACATACATGTGGCTTGTCATGACTCAAAGATGTGGGTCAGACACTGCCGTTTTGCCTGGGTGTGCACATGTGGTACTGCCCTATGTTGCTTATGCCTGTGTGTTCTGTCCTCTATGTCCTCCTGCTCTTATGCTGATAGCAGTGGGATGTCCTCTTCAGACATCTTTGGATTTTAGGGTATATCACACATGCCTGCAGCTGGAAGACCAACAGGTGCTCTAGTTAGCATTTTGTGCAGCATGGCACACACCGTTCTCATCTATGCTGCCTTTTCAGGTGTGTATTGCAATGCACCTTCAGAAATGTCCAGACATCTAAACCTAGCTTTCAGTACAAAGAGCACATACTCTCCAGTGTTTCTGGTTGTTGTATGATCTGTATTGTAGGTCCCCAATACAGGCTTGGATGGTTCACGGTACAGGGGCTGTAGTCACGGCTCAAGTTGATAATCACAGCCACTTGTTGTGGAGGGTGGAAACACATGTGGTCAGGATTGATATTGCTGTGAGGGTTATCAACTTCCAGCCTAGCTGTGTTCCTGTACTTACTCAGTAGCAGTCATTTAGGTCCTTCACCTTGCTGGAATGCAGCCCTTAGTCCACTTTCCCTCCAAATGGCAGCATCATGAATACTTCCAGTGTGTAGTGCCATAATGTTTGTTATGCTGTCATCTGCTGCACACACAACTTGACAGCTGGTGGATGACCATTACTTTCTGTTTATGATTTGGTATGAATCAGGCTGTACTGATGTTTTAATAGGTGTGTGGGTGTGGGGTAGTGCGGGGGGAATGTTTTGTGTGGTTTTGTGATTAAATCTAAAAAAATTGATTTTTTTGTTTGCTAGGTAAGCATATATATATGTGTGTGTGTGTGTGTGTGTGTGTGTGTGTGTGTGTGTGTGTGTGTGTGTGTGTGTGTGTGTGCGTGCAGCCTATTGCACCAAGTTTTCAACTCCATGGGGGTGGATTAAAAGTGTATTTAGTCATCCACCTTACTACATTACTACACGCTACTTCTAGTAATTTTGTCAGATTACAACTGGCAGCCATCTGTGATACTCCCACAGTATCCTCATGTGTCTCTGGAATGTCCCATATGCAAGTACACCCAGGCTGATACACACTTTACTTTCAGGGGGGGGGGATTTCCTTACAGAGTCTGCAACTAGATGTGTGGGATACACATGTTGCAGGCAGCCTGCACCAGTTGTCTGTCTAGTATCTGTTGATTATTTGCTGGTCTGACAACTAGTTTAGTTGCAGCCTTGCTCTGGGTCCCTTCTTGGAGCAGAGCCACAGCCTCATTTTTAGCTTCTATCACTACATCCAGTTGCAGTTCATTAACAGCTGGCTGCATTTTTATATATTTTGATGTTTTGCTATGGATTTCACCATAATCTGTAGTATTCACTTGAATTCCTTGGGATCCATAAAGCATATGCACAGGATTTCAGAAATGGAGTCTGAATGGCTGTTTGTCATATTTAAGTTATGTTGTGTGTGCACCGTGTGTTTTCAAATCAGACTGCCATGCACAAAATCCCTAATTATCCTGTGCTGAATACTTAAGTACTTCAGTGTGCCTTTTGAAATTGTGTCCTCAGCAGGTGAACTGAAATCTTCCTTCAGCATGCTGCGCTGTCAACAAATAACTTCCACAAACGTTATGAAATTCATCCCACTGTTTCATAAGCTTGCATTTGAATGACTGCTTCTTGTGTATGTTAGTTAAATTGTCATTGAAATACCTATATTTTTCCCAGACCTCACTGAGTGGTTCCTAAATGGTCCCTGCATTATACCATTGTTGAATCCATTTCCCTTCAGCTCTAAAATAACATTGCTAGCAATAATCAAGTATTAGGACTGGATACAGCATTTCAAACTAGCTTAATATCTGCATGAATTTATAGTATTTAAAAAATATTCTCAGATATTGATAAAAGCTAGTTTTAAGAAAAAATAAGAGACAACATTTTGATTGTGAAACATGCTTCTGTGGTACAGAGGTTTAAATCCCCAACTGAGGTATAGATGACCTAATTTCAAGCAGCAACTTGGACTTTGAAAAAAAAAAGTGGTTGAGGATGGGATGGGTGTGAGTGGCTCATTTTTGCTCTCCCATCTGTGGGGAGGGGTATTTCTACTTGTCTAAACTGAAACAGTATAAGTGGAAACTTGCATGGTAGTAGCAATAGACTAGTAGAAAAATGAACTTTGTTCATAGGTGTTTACTAAGCTAATGAAAAGAAGGGCCTTTTTAAGGGTAGCCATGCATGCCACATCTCTGACAAGTTCTGGTACCCTTGATAAGTGTAAGCAGGGGCTTGAGAGATGAAACATCTACAAGCTTGGGCCTGGGAGATGAACCATTTACAGGTTGCATGCGTCCATTAGAAACATAGGTGCCAAACCAGGGATGAATTTCCTGTTTCCCATCCAATTGTCCATGTTACACCTGAATTGGGTTAGGGAGGAACTCTGCTTCACATGGATGGGGAGCCTGTTCCAGAGAAGGGGTAGTCTATGGAATACATATCTGTCTCTCCAGAAGCAGCTATTTATATCACAGGCAAGGTTTAAGTCTTTAGAACAGGTAATAATTCTGCTGCTGTTTGTTTTGTGGGTATGCAGGAGGTCCATTAGAGTTGGGTCTGACAAGGCCTTGTATGCCAGCATAGATTTCCCTCAACAGCCTGTAGGAAACAGAATACAAGGATAGGGCCTTGAGGTGGTCTGCATAGGATATGTTACTTATGCCCTGTATTCTTTTAGTGAGGAACCTCTGTGGACGTTCCAGTTGTGGATATGCCTGGTTAGGTACATACCAGAGAGGGCATTGTACTCAAATGATAGGTCTGGCCTCATTGTACAGGTTGACTCCCAAGTTCTAATTTCTTTGTGGATGTCCTTGGCCTGCAAGGCCAAATTTACCTCAAATTTGGCTTTGTTAGACTTTATTTCTCCT
This sequence comes from Protopterus annectens, assembly GCF_019279795.1. Lineage (NCBI taxonomy): Eukaryota > Metazoa > Chordata > Ceratodontiformes > Protopteridae > Protopterus > Protopterus annectens. Next base: position 1,647,438,228 of record NC_056743.1, on the reverse strand, counting down.
TTGAGTTGTTTGTTTAGTTTGATGAGCATGCTTTTAGCCTGCTGGGTGCTGCACCTCCTAACTGTAGCCATGATTTTCTTCCTGCTGTTATACAGCCTATTGAATTTGTGATTCCACCAGGGTGGCTTGTATTTTTGAGTTAGTTCTGTACTTCCTCCTGGTGAGTACAGCTGCCTTTATGCATCTATTAGCATGCTTGTAGAAGGTTTCTGTGAACAGTTCTGTGTAGGCAGCAGTGTCCTCATGGTTTATGGGGGCATGAAATTTGTCCAGGTTGTTACTTAATACTAGGAAGTTAGCCTTAGAGTAGTTTATGAATATTACAGGGTTAGCTGGGTTTCCAGGTTCTATTTTTACTTCAAATGAGACAATTTTGTGGTCTGACCTTACTAAAGAAGACATTACATTAGGGTTTGTGCAGTACTCTCCCACATTAGTTAGGACCAGATCGAGTATGGCTGCACTCCTTGTTGGTGTATCAACAGTCTAGTCCAGGGAATTTGTGTTTACAAAATCCAGGAATATCTGTGCCTGTATGTTTGGTGTTATATATGATTCCCAATTAATAGTAGGGTAATTAATTAATGTCACCCATGAATATGGTATTGGATTGGATGGAGACTGTTTCCAATAAGTTTAAATACATGATATGGGTATCCTGGGTCATAGAGGGGGACCTATTGCTTGAAAGGAAGTGGTATTGCAGTTTCCCTGTGATGACTTGAATGTGGAGGAGCTCAAATGCATTGTCCTTCTTGGCCAGCCTTGAGTTATATTTACTTTTTATGTAAACTGAGGCACCATCAACTTTAGTTCCTGTTTGGGTAGTAGCTGGTCTAAATGTGTGGAAAGCATTATAACCTTGCTTGGTCGGTGTGCTCTCCATGGCTTTAAACCATGACTCAGTGAAGAGAGCTTCTAGGGAGTGTAGTTTTTTTGTTTAGACTCCTAGCATTGAGCAGTAACACCTTTATAGATTTTCTTGGTTTTGATTTGTTATGTGTGACATTGCCTAAAAAGGCACTATGGTGGAAGACAGTGTTTTAGCTAATATTTGAAAGCCTAGAGGGGAGAGGTGCAGACCATCCTTGACAAAGCCACATGGTCTGTTGATTATCCATGCTGACAAATATTGCACTTCTTTAGAAGGACACCAGAATCTAAGCCAGTTATTAAAGTCAGTCATCTTTTTTTCATATTGTGGCATAATTCTTGGAGAAGGTAAAATGCTGCTCAGGCACACATTTGCCTGGGGCACATATTCCGAGAGCTCCATCATGTCTCTCTTGATATAGTCTACTGAGGTATATCTCAGGTCATTTTCACCCATACAGACTATGATTGATTCATACTGGCGCTTGTGGTCCAATGACCTGAGTGTATGTGTAAAATGGCAGATCCTGGCTCCTGATAAGCAATTGACTATGACTTTCTCCTTATTCAGCTTGGTGAGAAAGACATCATTGTGTCTCACGATGGAGTCTCCAGTGGCTAGAATGTTGGATTCTGTGGTGGCTTGCCTTATGGGCTTAGAAGTAGAAGGTCCATAAGAAGTGGCTGTATGTGTTGATGTGACTTTTTTGAAAGAGTGCATTTGGGGTTGTTGTGGGTATTTGTGTATGTACTTTATCTAGGCCTTTGGGGTTTAGGAAGGTTGCATTTAAGTGCCTCAGCACATGTGAGTCTATATATCTGCTTTCAATGGTGTGTGATTGATGAAACATGTGTACTACTGGCAAACTTATTGATATTAAGAGTGCTTTTATGTGAGAACTTTGCCTCCAGTGACATTGCATAAACATATCTCTCACATACAAGATCAGTTTGTTTGAGAATTAACTGGTTGTCAGTAAGCATGAGGAAATCTGCATTGCCTCAGGATACCCATATCAACCAAGCTAGTAACGGAGATAGTGGGGAAGTTCATATTCATGGCAATAGACCCATCTTTATTGATTAGACAGTTGGAGTGAGAATATAAAATAATGTCAGGAGTATCTGGTTTGCAACTCTGGAGGCAGTGCTTGTCATTGCAAACTAGTTGTCTTGTGTGCAAAAAGGTGTTGGTGAAATTTGAATGGTGATTTTACAGGAAAATTGACAACTCATGGTGTCTGTGGCTATACAGAGCACTGTCAAACACTTGAGAGGAAACTAATAAGTACAGCCTGATGATTTATGGATAACATATTTAGGCAGCTATGCTGACATTAGAAGCAAATCAAGCAGTACTTACTGAAAATGAATTAGCTTGTCAAAAATGATGAAAAGGGTTGAATCACCTGAATGGCTACTACCTGACTGCAACTAGTGCTGCTCTGACCACAGCTTCAGTCTACTGGGATCCAATGCTTCTTTGTTTTTTCTCTCATCAGAACCAAAACTGTAGCACCAATCCCAAGATAAAAAGCAGGCCACAGCCTGTTTGGTGATCCGCAGTATTATTCCAGATGATGCAAGGGTCTGTAGGCTTGTTATAGCATTTTCCTGATAAATGTCTTGAATAGCCAACAGAGCAATCAGGAAGATCAAGCACAGATACTCAGTTCCCAACCAGACAGAGTCAGGAATGTACGCACTCTTCTCCTTCTCTCACTAGGAGCAAAATAAAAGCACGGATTCTGAACTGCAACCTATGAAGCAGTTATTAGGCGTTTTAGTGATCAACAGTCCCCTGGAAATAATGTTACTATACTCCTTCTCTCACCAGGAACAAATCAGAAGCACTAATCCCAAGATCACTACTGAGAGGCAGAATGTGGGCTTACCAGTAGTTGGTGGTCTTGGAGTAGATGCTGCAGATTTTAAAGGTACTATGGGACATTGGTCAATACCCTAAAAGCTGCAGTGTGTATCAAGCAGTTAGATATGAAAGAGGGAGTAACTTAAGCTTTAGTAATCTAAGTGGAGAGCCACTAATTTTAAAATAGAAAGATAGATTAGAAGGGGGTGAGTGCTTTGTATTTTGGTTCTATAGAATATAGTGGGTGGCCAATAAATTTAAATAGTTGAAGGGGAGTGATTTTACAAAATCATAATTTTGTGCTTATTCACAATAGCCAGTGAAAGTGGAGACAAATGGAGATATGCGGTCAAATTAACATAAGGGGCAGATAACTACATAGACAGTTGAGTTTTTTCTAGTAAAGCCTTGGTATGTTTTATTTTACCCTTTAAACAGGTTTAGTTTCCAGCTCCACCCTCAGTTTGCAGGTAATTAACTTTAACTGACCTGTTCTAATTTCTGTGTGACTTTCAAGAGACACAGCTGTGGTCTTTTCCTAGTTCAATTATCCAATTATAAACAGAATATAAGTAAAATGCAGCATAAAGAAAATGATTCACAATATACAAAATGGAAGAAGGCAATAAAGCAACAATAAAGCAACACAAAATAGAAGAAAGCAAAAATGAAACAGAAGAAAGCAAAAACAAACTAAACTTTCCCTCACAGCATGTGGCAGAGTCGGGGTGAGCTTTTCTAGTAAAGCCTTGGAATGTTTTATTTTACCCTTTAAATGGAAGATTTAGTTCCTAGCTGCACCCTCAGTTCACAGGTAATTAATCTTAAATGACCTGTTCTAATTTCTGCATGACTCACAAGAGACACAGCTGTTGTCTCTTTCCTAGTTTAATTATGCAATTAAAAGCAGAATACAAGTAAAACATGGTGTAAAGAAAATGAAACACAATATATAAAACAGAAGGCAATAAAATAACCCAAAATACAAGAAAGCAAAAACAAAATACAAGAAAGCAAAAACAAACCTATCTTTCCCTCACAGCAAGTTGTGGCAAGTCTGGGTGAGCTTTTCTAGTAAAACTTTGGAATGTTTTATTTTACCATTAAAGAAAAGGTTTAGAACCTAGTTCCACCCTCATTTCACAGGCAATTAACTTTAACTGACCTGTTCTAATTTCTGTGTGATTTACAAAAATAAATACAGCTGTGGTCTCTTTCCTAGTTTATTTATGCAATTAAAAGCAGAATACAAGTAAAGCACAGGGCAAAGAAAATGAATCACGTTTTACAAAATAGAAGAAGGCAGTAAAGCAACACTAAATACAAGAAAGCAAACACAAACTAACCTTTCCCTCACAGCAAGTTGTGGCAGACACAAGCATGGGTAAATTAATGTAGGGGTCTTTGTGGTGATGTCAGGCAGCAGGGGTGAAGATAGGACCTGCAAAAATATTCTTCGTTGCGACTATCTTGGCAAAGGCACAAGTAATTTCCATGGTTGTCTGTGTGACAGCCTCTCCTGACATCTTTTGCCTGTTTAATATAACAGGTTCATTCATAATATCATGATACTGAGGTTTCTCTTTAGCCCATGCTACTCCAAATATTGCATATTGCCAGTGGATTTTAGTGGGATGGACAACATTTGTTATTCCCCACTACCATAGGGACCCCATATACTCTCACACAAGTTATACAAGGGAGAGTAGATGTCATACCCACCATTGTACTTCATTGTAAGTCACTGCTGACTTTTACTTCATTGCTTTAGCCCTAACACCCTAGGTATGTTCTGACACAGTTCATGGGTACATATATAGGGCATGGAACAGGACTATTTGGTCATCACTGTCAGCAGTTTATGCCTAAAGATGTTCCCTCCTCCACTGAGCAGGAACTCATTCAGGCTTCCTAAATTTCCACTGGAGAAATCATTGCAAAATGTATGCCAACAGACATGCATCCTGCAGGTGCACTTTACTTATTCCTCTCTCTTCCAGCAAGCTTCAACAGGTACTCAAACTACAAACTGAACTTGGGTCACCTGGGTTATAATCAAAACTTCAACTCTCTTTGCCAACAGAATTGACATTCTTGGTGTTCTTTCTGCATGCTGTAAAAGTACCAAACTATTGGAGTATTGCAAAATTATAAATCACCTCCAATCATTTCCAATCAAATGGAAACAATGTGCTGATATCATATGTCAAAATTCTAGTTCAACTGCCCTAACATATATGTATTTACAGGGCCAGGAATTTCAAGCACAGAATTGCAAATTTCACTAATAATGAAAACATGGTAGTTCTGCAATTAAATGCCATAAAATCACTTTATATCATATTTATGTCAATCTCTTATAGTCATTATTTAACCAGTTCTGAATATTTTTTTCTGAAGAACATCATTTTATTATTTTATTCATTAATGCTTTTTCGAATAGTATAATTTTAGAAAAAAATATTCTAATTTTGTTAGTACTTAATTTACAAAGTAGCACATATTTTAAAACACTTAATTCAATGCCTGGTACACTCCTATTTCTATTTGTGTATTAACTCTCACCTCCCTTTAATACGTTGCACAATATATAATAACATTCTGCTAAGTATTTACATTTTTGCCATTTTTAATTGTAAATGAGTCTTTTTTTAATTTGCTGTAAATCAACAGAGAATGGGAATATGTTCAATATTTTTGTCACAGTCTGTTAAACCTAGTATTAGCAGGGTCCTATCACATTGTGCCAATCCCTTTGAAAATGATTGACCTGTCTGAAGAAAATCCATCTTCTTTTAGTAGTGATACATATTTCAGTTTGACACTTGTTATGCTGATGCAGGATTTGATTTCATGCAAGCAAGACATTTGTTAGTATATCACCAAAGATAAACAACATATAATGAAAGGCAAAAACAAATACTGGCACTCAGAATAATGATGATGACTCATGTGGATGGATGGCTACAGAAAGCAGAAAAACGTTAAATATCATGACATCTCTGCTTCAGGATTTGAAACAAAAGTCTGATGATCAAGAAAAGTTAAGGATGTTAAAGGTATATCTACCTATTTGCTTTTCTAGATGAAGCACAACAAGCAAACACAACAATATTCTTTCACAATTAACTCCTATAAGCTTGTTGTTTATATACACTTAATTTCATTATCAGAAGTGCACATCAAGCTGTAAAATATTTTTCAGTCTTTCATGTAAATACTGCACATTGTTAGTCTTGTTTTTCTTTTCCGTTTATTATTGTGTTTCATATATACAGATGTTGCCCTATCACGTTGCCAAAGTTTCGAAACTCTGAAGACCATATGGCTGAGACCATATGTCCAAAGTTTTGAAACTCCAAAATTGTCTATTGGGATTCCCATATAGCACAGAACCCAGGATTTGCAGTTTTCCTCACTGTATTGCAATCTTAGAGTTGGTATATTTAAGTAGCAGGAGGTGTGGGGGTGCAGAGGGGGTTTGCCCTCCTGCAGAAATGTACAGGTAAGTTGTTTTGTTTTAATTTCTTGTTTTTTTTTTTTTTTTTTATTTCAAAACTTTGGACATATGGTCTCGGTGATATGGTCTTTGGAGTTTTGAAATTTTGGCGAGGTCCCCATTTGGATCCATACAGAGATATATATAGATGGTTTTGCAAATTTGCAATTTAAAAATTCTTTCAGTAAATAGTTATTTAGAGGAAAAATACACATAGACCTCTCCAGGCCAGCTGTTCTACTAACCAGAGGCCTTGTTCATTTGTTATAAGTTTTCAGACTTAGACAGAGAAAATTACTAAAATGTCAAATGAATATAGGCACATCTCAAAAAAGATCTGCAGTAATAGTATTTTGCAGTTGGTCAATGATGTTTTGGAAGAGGTTTGTCAGAAGAGGTAAGGCCAATATTCATTTATGCAGTCATTGAACAAGAAAATAAGAAAATCCAACTTCTTCCATGCCCAGATCCACTTCAGCATAGAATACTCTGCAGATTTTACAAGTGGAAAGAGTTTTCACTGAACTGGATGTAATAAACTGGAAAATGTTAGCTTTCACAAATCTCCCCTTCTAAAGTTTCCAGAGTCCCCTTCCACTGCTAGCCAGTAATAGCAAGTGTACCTGAGATTGTACATTGCAAATCTGTGGATGGTTTCTCATAATTAAATCAGCCTAATCTGAACTGTAAGATCAACTCCTTTGCATGTTTCTGCAAGGAATGCCTCATGTAAGACTTGCCCTCCAGTATAGTTTTATATCTTCATTGCTCTTTTGCCTCATCCTCTTTTTAGCTGTTCATACTTGGCCCTTAGCTACAGATTTAAATATAAATATATAAGTATAGGTTTTCTTGACCATTACCTTGTTATGGCAAAGGGGCTTTTATATCTCAATGAGGCTATATGTGAGATCATCAAAGCCCAGTGAGACGTCTCAGAAAAAACAGATTAGGTACAGTTCATTGGAAAGGGCAATGGCAATTCACTTCTGTATTTTTGCAAAAAAAAAACAATGGCAAAAGTGAGGAAGGGACATGTCAAAATAGCAGCATAAGAGACCATCAGGTCTGAAGTTATCAATCATAATGCTGGGGAAGAGCAGACAATAAGTACAAGTAATGCTATATTTTAGGACTTAGATGGATTAAAGTGAACAGGATGTCCATGTACTAGTGTATTCAGAGATGAAAATAAAGCATGATGTTGCAAAAAAACTATAAACCACTGGAACTCATAAGATAATAACCATGAACCATGGTAAACTTGATGTGATTTAAGATGAGATGACAAGGATAGACGATGACATCTTGAGAAATATTGAATTAAATGGCATAATGGATAATTTTACATTAGAAAATCATCAGATCTTATATGTGGAAAAATCATGCAGAAGAAATGAAGAAACACTCCTAGTTAATAAAGGGATCAAATCCAGTGCTCATTTATAACCCCAAAAATGACAGTATGATCTCAATCAGACTCCAAGACAAGGTATTCGATATTACAATGTTACAAGTTTATGCTCTGCAGCAACTTCTGGATATAATGTCAAAAAGGATATTTCAATGATTATAAGTGATTAGAGTGCTGAAGTTAGTGGTAAAAAAAAAACAATGTGAATATTGCTCAACATTGGCCTTACAGTATGAAACGAGATATAGACTAAATAAATTCTGCCAAGAAAATTCATTGCACAGGGCCAGTACTCACTTTCAACTGTTTACAGATGGCCATGCACATGGATATTACCAGAAAGTTAATACTGAAATCCAACTGACTATACATGTTGTAGTCATAGATGGACGAACTCTATGGAAACAAACAAAGCAAGAATTGGAGCTGCCTTTTGAGCACACCATCAGCTGCTTATCTCAAAATGTAGACTCAGCTGAAAAAAAAAAACAAAGACCAGTAAGAGCCTGCAGGCCAGCTAGATACGATATATAGACTATTTCTGTTATTATATAGTAGAATTGATGAGCACATTTAAGGGATTTGACCTGGACTGCGAACTTTTAGATCTGCAGTTTTGTGTAAGATGTGGTAGAAGCAGAAGAGATCAAGTTGCTAACATTTATTGGATAATAGAATAAGCAAGGGAGCTCCAGGAAAAAAAATATTGCTTCTGTATTATTGAGTACTCTAAATTAATGCTTAGTTTGTTGGGCCATAACAAACTGCAGCAAGTTGTTAAAGAAATAGGATACCTGTGTTACATTATTTGCCTTCAGAGCAATCCATATGCATAATGTGTAGCAGCAGTCAGAACTGAATGTGGAATAAGGATGAGAAAGGAGTATGATGAAGCTGTACAATGGGCTGAATTCTGTAAAGTTCATGCATTTTGGTGTATTAGCTGGGTGCCTTCTGTGCAGAGACTGCATGTCCTTCCTCTGGTCGCGTGGGTTTCCTCCGGGTGCTTCGGTTTCCTCCCACATCCCAAAGACATGCTGTAAGGTGGATTGGACACATTAAATCGGACCTAGGCATGTGTGCGTGCATGTGTGTGCCTTCTGTTGAAGGTTGGGTGCCAGACTGGCAACTCGACACTGTAAAACTCCACTGCCAATCACGAGCGGACAGGTGATCTGCTGTGGTTACCCCTAACCGGGAAAAGCCGAAAGAAGAAGAAGAAGAAGAAGAAGAAGACACTGATGTCAGCACTAAACATGTGGATAACACTGTAATATGTAAATGTACCACAATAAACTCAGAATAGTTCAGAACACAAGGGATCATTGCACTAGTAATAGTGTACTAAACAAACCCACAAGTAATCAATAAGTAATAAGAAGATGCTAAAGTGTGTCACAATTCAACCATCCTTATAGCTATACAGACACATAAACAACAGAATCAATCCGGTAAGGTTAAGGACAACTACAGAACATAACTGACTATCCCAATGTAATTTGCATGGCGTTTGTAATACATATTTTCAGAAATTTGTCCAGAAACATTACAGACAACTATGGATAGTTCCATAATTCATTCACTAACAAAATGTACTTGTTTCAAAGCTCCATGCCATTTGTAATTTATATCATCAGCGATCTTTGCAGTAAGCTCAGAGGCAACTACAGATATCTCTGTAAGGCATGTACTAATAAAATAAATCAGTTTGTACTTACAAATTCCAATGGAATCGCTAAAATATCTAATAAAAAAATTAATAGAAATGAAGGACAATCATGGCCTTATCATCGTAACATTTGCTAACAAGGGATTCGAGACTTGTGTGGGGAACACAAGTAATGCACAGATCCAGCAAAAGTGGGAGATAGAAAAGAAGATAAGGGCAAGAGGCTTTAGATGAGGGGTACACAAGGGATGTTGGAAGAGGAAAATCTGAGGGAAAGTCAGAGAGACATGGGCATTTTTTCTTTTTTTGTGAAAATAGGCCCCATTTTCTTTTTTTAAGAATATAAGGAAAGGTAAACACAATAGAAAGAGGAGGAGATAAGCATCACAGCAGGTATACCAAAAGAACAAATATTACAAAACAAGACAGACAAAGGTCAGAAAAAACACTAATGACAGGTTGACAAGTTACCCAGATGACATACTGCACAACATGGGCAATGGAAAGTTGTCAAGCAGGTTGGTCATGATTACCAGCTATAGCAAAATGCATAAATACATATCTACCCATGCACATATATCACATGACAACATGTAGAGAATGGTGTGGCAGTCATAACTGGAAGTGTATGACCAATGGTAAATGTGTGTTGGAGGGTAATACGTAAGGATGACAGTACACATTGGATAAATGAACACATAGCCAAGTAGTCTGTCAGCACTGCAAGTGCAAGACAAGCAACATCACAGATGAGCAAATGCAGGTGTAGCAATGTTAGATAACTCCAGCAGTGGACAGAACAGAGCCTACAACATGCATGTGAAGGGCAAACAACCAAGCACAGTGTCAAACAGAAGTATTGCAGAGAAGCAACAAAATGACTCCTACATACACAAGAAAGTGTATACAACACAAACAAATGTGGAATAGAATGTATGTGTGTGTATATATATATATATATATATATATATATATATATATATATATATATATATATATATACTGAGCATATATAAACAATCCTAACTTGGTTTGTGATTTACTGTGGAGTTGACTGGTAAGAGATGTTTTATTTGAATTTATATTGTATTTGTTATCACTGTTTTTCACTGTTTGCAGGTAGGAAGGGACTGCTTGTTAACAAGATTTTCTATGATTCATATTTTGTTGTTTTACTTTTAATTTCCCTGTTGGCTTTTAAAAAGGCATAGATTTTAGACAGGCAAGCTCTAGCCACACCAAGGGGCCTAGACATTTGCAAAATTACACAGACTGCAGACAGAAAAATCCTGATCATATCTAAACAATTCTATCTTGGTTTGTGATGTATTTAGCTTTACTGTTAAAAAGAAGTGCAACTACAAGTGATAGTGAGCAGAAGTTATTGCATGTGATGTAAAGGATTCACAACTATTGTCTGGCTTGTAGAACTTGTATGGTCAGAACAACTTTACTGTACTTTATTATTTAGTTGAATATTGCTGATGTGATTTTTGTCACAGAAGTTGATTTAAGTTCTCTTTGAGTTCTGTGAATACTGATTTTGAGTTTTTTTTTTCTTTTGCAATATTTTATTAATTTGAAGCTGAATATGTATTCCTTAAGAAGGTTAATTACAGATTATATGGAAGCAAAACAGTCACTGTGTAAAACTAACTGGAGTGAGGTGTTCAGTGGAAAAACTGCAGATGGAATGCGGAAAGTTTTGAAAGAGAAATTGTTTTGAGTTAAAAAAAAAATCAAAAAAAAATGTTTAACATCAGGATCTAGGCATACAACATCAGGGAGATATATTTCCATAAGAACAAGATATCTGATTAAGGTGAGAGACAAAAAAAAATATAAGAAATGGAAGAGAAGTCGAAATACAACTTTGAAAACTGAAATAAACAAGCTGGACAAACAGATTAAGCATAATGTGAGACGAGATCAAGAAAGAATTTGAAGAAAATTTATATAAAGATATTTAGCATAATAGGAAACCTTTTTATTGATACATAAGATGTGGAAGGAGTAAAGACACACAAATTGACAAACTGTGTGCAGATTCTAAAATGTATTCTCAGACACAACAGATTATAGATCTATTTACAAAATAGTATGCAAAACAGTTTGGCTCCACAGATGGGTTCAAAAGTTGTCCAAATGACATCCAGTTAACTCCAGATACTGAATCAAATTAGATTATACTAAAAAAGAACTGCACAATCTGGATCAAAGCTAAGTACAGGGAGAAGATGAATTTCGTAACAATGACCTGAGAACACTTCAACAAGAACTTACAGTGCCATTATATTTATTATTCAATAGATCATATAAGTATGGGGAGATTTCTCAAGATTGGAGATATGCACTTATTAAGCCTGTCTTTAAGGGAAAGGGGAGTAGAACAAACCCAGAAAAATATAGACCCTTAAGTCTACTTTCATGTTGTGGAAAAATAATGCAGAAGGTAATATTGGATAAGTTATTGCCAGAACTGAATAGGTTGGGACTTGAAACCATATATCAACATGCATATGTTGAAAACAGATATATTACCACCTGTAACATGATGTTTTATAACAATATATAATAATAGGTATGAATGAAAAATTGTGCAGTGATGTAATTTATATAGATTTAACTTCAGCATTTGACAGGGTCATACACAAAACACTGATCAATAAATTAGTGCAACTAGGTATTGATGTACTCTTAATAAGATGGATAGCTGCATGGCTTACAAATAGAACATGGAAGTATCAAACAGCAACTGGACTGGTGAAATCCTTGGTTACAGTCAGGTTGTCCCACAGGGCTCTGTCCTAGGCCCTTACTTGTTTAGATTGTATCTTTCAGATCTTTTTCATCTGAGGTGTTCTGCAGTCTATATGCAGATGACCTGAAATTGAGTAAACTGTTTACATGTGTCACAGATAAGGCATGTCTGCAAAATAATTTGACTAAATTGATCATTTGGGCACAAGAGAATAATATGCTGATAAATACATCAAAAACAAAGCATATGAGATTTGGGAGACATAAACTGAAAGATGAATATTTAATACATCTCACAGTAATTGAATCTCTAGACTCATTTAAGGACCTGGGTATATGGATAGATTCAGCTATGAGTTTTTCTAATCATGTCAACCAATTGGTTAATGATAGTTATAGAACTATAGGTTGTATAAAAAAGATTTATAAAGTCTAGGAAATCAAAAATAATGAAGTCTTTGTTTGTTAGTTACATTAGACTCAAACTTTAGTATGGAATAACAATAAGGAAACTCGATAAGAAAACAAGCATGAGTAAACTGGAAAGAGTACAGCGGAAATATACCAAGGGCATCCATGGATGTGCACATTTAAGTTATTATGAAAGACTAAAATATCTGAGCTTGTACAGTGTCTCTTACAGATATCTAAGAGGAGATCTTATTCAGGTATATAGGTCATTTAGAGACAGCTACCTCTGGGAATGTTTGGGGTTATCAAAAAGTACAAGAGAATCATCAGACAACCTACGTAGAAGATTCTATAGGAATGAGAAGTGTAGTAATTGGTTCTCTGACAGAGTAGCCGATGCATGGAACAGGCTACCTAATTACACTAAAGCAAGTACTAGTTTAGCTATTTTTAAGAACAGCCTGGACACTTATTATGGGAACAAGAGTTTTGGTATATTGGCAAGCTAGAAGGGCATTAATGCCCGTGCTTGAAATATTTGTATGTATGTATATATGTTAAACACATATGCCATGTCAAAGGCAACACACAGGTGTAGATGTGTCTGCATGACTGTCAGTGTCATAAATGGAATGAATATGAAATCAAGGTCAATAAACATACACATACACACACACCAATGGCATATAACATGTAACAACACCATGTAGAGTGGATGGAGCACGACTATGAGTTGAAGGTTACTGTCAGGACCACAACAGATGGGCCAGCAGTTGAACTCTGCACTGATTGGACCACAGATAATTATTCTTAATGGTGAAGGACTAGTGGTCTGCTTCTCCCATTTTGCAATCTGCTGAGCACTGAAGGTCAACACAGACTCCTGCTGGCAGTACAGCACTGCTGCAGTACTGTAGAGGCCAGGGTTTCCACAGCTAGCAGACTCACATTCTTAGGTTGATAGGTTCATAGGTTCATAGATTCATACTAGGCTATCTGCCCTAGGGCATTTATAAGCCTATCCAGAGTGTGTGTGGCTTTCGCCACCCCTTGGAATGAGAATACTATGCCCATTTAGGGTTTAGTTTACTGTGCCTCTGTCTAGTAGTGACACAGAGATGACCCCCGGGGTAAACCTACGATCTGCCATCCAGTCGTCAAGATTTCTCTTGAAGACAGTCAGTGAGGGGGTCTGCCTAACATGGACTGGGATTCTGTTCCAGAGTGTAGGGAGCCTCTAGGTTATGAATCTGTCCCTCCAGCACGTCCTATTTATTTCTGTGTTGAGGTTCAAATCTCTCGCTCTCGTGGCTCTGGTGGATTTGGATTTTCTGAGGTGGAGCATGTCCATTAAATCCGGATTGGACATGGCCTTGTACGTCAGGCATAGATCGCCTCTGAGTAGGCGGTATGCGACTGAATTGAGCTGGAGTTTCTTCAGCTGAGCAGCATATGACATATGTTTGAGACCCTTGATCCTCTTGGTGAGGTACTTTTGGGGTCTTTCTAACTGCTGCAGGTGTCGGGTAAGGTACATCCCAAATGGGGCATTGTACTCAATTATGGGCCTGATAAGGGAAGAGTATAGGGGCACAATGACCTCTCTTGATGTAGATGTGAATCCTTTCATGATAAGGTGGGTAATATAGAAGGTCTTCCTAACCACCTTGGCAATGTGAGTGTCAAATGAGAGGTTACTGTCAACTTGGGTCCCTAGGTCCCTGATTACTTTTTCTGTACTTAATGGATTACCACCTATGTGGTAATTTGTGGGTACTTTGTTTTTCCCAAAGGGTATGACTATACATTGTTTGGCGTTCAGTTTAAGGCCATGGCTCTGGCACCAGTTATCTGTTTCTATGAGGCCTTTCTGAAGGATGCTTGTGTCCGCTGGAGTATCAATTATGGCGCCCAGTTTGCAGTCATCTGCGAACTTTGTCAGCCACAATCCTCCTATGTTTGCTTGCACCTCAGAAAAATAAATGCCGAACAAGAGGGGTCCCAGGACCGAGCCCTGTGGGACACCGCTTGTGACTGGCTTAGAGTCTGACATGGCTCCAGCAATTCTGACCTTGTGGGTTCTGTCCTTGAGCCAGTTTGCAACCCATCTTATGACATATGGGTTTACATTTAAGCTGGTGAGCTTGTCTATGATGCCCGAGTGGGGTATTGTGTCGAAGGCTTTTGCAAGATCAAAGTAGACTGTGTGAACTGCCTTACCCTCATCAATGGCCTTAGTGACTGTTTCAAAAAAGTCGACCAGGTTCAAAAGGCAGGATCTGCCCTTGACAAAGCCGAATTGGGTAGGATCCAGTGTCTGTAGGTCCCAAATGTCTTTGTTTATGAGTTCCATAATGATCCTCTCCATAGCTTTGCAGACCAGGCTCATCAAGCTTATGGGGTGGTAATTTCCAGGGTCCGTAGAAGCACCGCCTTTGTGGAGTGGGACCACTGTTGCTGTACGCTATTCTTTGGGTACGTATCCTGTAGTAAGGCTAAGATTAAACAGCAGCCTTATGTGCAGGTTTAGTTCCTCTTGGAGTTCATGTAGCACACAACCCGGGACACAGTCTGGTCCCATTGATGCTGTGTTTTTAGCTTTGGAGAGGGCGGCTCTCACCTGGGCATCTGAGATGTCAGGGAGGCTACACTCCGCTGGGATAGATATTTCTCCTTATGAGGGGGGAGGGGGGATTTGCACTGAACCTGTCTGCCAGTATGTTGGCAATGTCTGTGGGTTCAGTGTATTTTTTGTCATTTCGGACTAATTCTGAGTATATCTGGGAGTTTTCACCCAGGTTTCTAACATAACTAAAGGTTATTCTTAGTGGACAATGAAGCCATAATCTTACCATGTCTGCTGTCTTGTCCTTCATGCATGACACATAGTCAGTATGCAACACAATTTGTGGCACAGGCATGTGTACAGATGTCTGAATGATGCCATTGCTGCGAACATTCATTTCCCTGCGGCAGGAGGAGGATACCCTCTGACACCTGGCATATATAACATCTGCTTGCCTACATCTACTGCGATGCCATGTTTCTGATTGTTGTGTGGGACTGCCATCAATAGTGGTCTCAGCTGGAGTGTGTTTGTCAACAGCCTTACCCTGTTCACCATCCACTGTGCCAGCATCCTCTGAATGGCTAGATAAGTTGACCTCAACATTTGAGGCTACAACTACAATGATATTGCTGTCAACCTCCAAACACGTCAAGGTCCTGTATGCCAAGATCCATACTACCATGATGAGACACATCTTGAGCACCATCACGATCACTCAATGGGCTGCTGGATGATAAAGAATACAGGTTGTTGATGTGCTACAAGATACAAACTCAAGGATGAAATTAATGTGCTTACATCATATGATGGAGATCATCAAAGACACACACACACATATATATATATATATATATATATATATATATATATATATATATATATATATCATATATTCATAGGTTGCTACTAGGCTATCGACCCTAGGGTCTATACAAGCTTAGCCATAACAATTCCCTGGCTTTTCATTCCCACAATATTTACTTCCCTGCAATATTACAAATAATAATGAAACAAAATAAAAAAGCAACAACCTGAAAAGCCTCTGTCACAGTGGTAATAAAACAAAACATTAAAATGAACAACCACTGGGTGAAAGCAAAAAAACAGACACACAGTAAAGACTAGACAAAATTTTAATAATGATTTAGTGCTTTCTACCTTAAAACAGGTCTTCTTCAGAATAAAAATTTGTTCAAACACCCAAGTTTAAACTCAAAAAGCCATAAATTGCCGAACCAATGAAAACATTCTATCAATTAAATTATTGGAACAAGTTAATCTTTAAAGAAAGCTAGTTCAAACAATCAATGCAAAAAATAGTTAAAACAAACAAAAATACATTGTATTTAAATGCAATGCAAACACAATTTGAAAAAAAAAAATATCAACTAGTAAAAAATATTACTTCCACTTGTCATAATAAGAATAACCATATAGTTAACATTACTATTCAAACCTGGTGCATTGTACTCATTAAACTCTAACTGCCATTTGAAATCTCTAAAATCTAATTCCCCTTCCTTATTACCATTAAATTCCCTGTTTACATAGTCAATCACAGTAAAATATATATTTTTAATTCCCACACTCATGTGTATGCATGGCCAATGCATTATCAAGATTTTTAACCTTGATGGCATAAGAATGCTCATATATCCTCTTCCTTAACTGACTATTCGTTTTTCTTCAGAGAAGATTATTTTATGACAAGTGCATGTTCCCACCAAAAAAAAAAAATAGAAAAATAAAAAAATGCCCCTGCCCCTCTGGCTTTTGCTTGATTTTCATATTCCAACATCCCTCTTGTGTGCCCCTTTTCTTCACCAACAACCCACATATTCTTTTGTCACTGTCCACTTTAAAAAACACACAGACACCCACTGACCTATGATGACCTTTATTGTATTGAATAATAAAATCATAAACATGGAACTTATTGAAAACAAACAACTTCAACTCATTGCAACAAAATAACATAAATAAACATAAGGGCAGCATACCTGCTTACCCTTGGATAAGCAGCATTCCCACTTGCTCACTTATCATTATGATAACAAGGCAGCATCCCCACTCACCTTAGCATATCAGCAATCCAATCCATCCACTCAAATTCTTCCACAATCAAATTCTCACCACCTCAAAATTCCAATTATCCTCCTGAGGGGGAACAGAAGAGTGGCAAGCCTGTCTCTCTTCTCTGCCCACAATGCCATCACCAAAATGGATGGGCTGGGAGGGCAACAAGATCACACCAAATGTGCCTCCCAACATTAAGTCCCACCTCAAAAACCTTTAAGACCCACATATTAATCCTATCTCACTTCTTCCCCTAGCTTCCCACATGGTTAAGCCTTTCTTACCTGCTCCTTACCCTCTCACTTAAACCCATCTTACCTACTTCCTTTCATCCTAGCTCCCCACCCACCCCACATTAAAGCTGCCCCATGACAACTTTATCTGTTCCCAAACTTCATTTGTCCAGTCCACTTTAAAAACCACACAGACACCCACTGACCATTGATAACCTTTATTGTATTGAATAATAAAATGGTAAACATGGAAACTCTATTGGAAACAATCAACTTCAACTCATTGCAACAAAATAACATGAATAAACATAAGGGCAGCGTACCTACTCACCCTTGGACAAGCAGCGTCCCCCACTTACTCACTTATTACTGTAATAACAAGGCAGCATCCCCGCTCACCTTAGCATATCACCAGTCCAATACATCCACTCAAAGTCTTCCACCATCAATTCCTCACCACCCTAAATTCCAATTATCCTCCTGAGGTGTAACAGAAGAGGGGCAAGCCTGTCCCTCTTCTCCACCCACCAGCCCGAAAGGGATGTTCTCCATCACACAATACCCCCTTTCACTAAACCCCTCTAACATTAACCCTAAATTTAAATTAAACAAATCAAGACCAAATTCATTAAGATGAAACCCATCTGCCATGTACCACATGGGATCCCTGTCCTCAAACTCCATATGCCAGCTAGTACACACCCCTATCTTTTTTCAAATATTTTTCCAAAGTAAAATTAACATACTTCCAAGCCCTCTCCAATGCAGAAAAATTTTATGCCTCCCTCCAAGCCAACCTGGGAATAATCTCAGACCAAAGCAAAACAACTGATGGATAAAGCCTTCTCAACGCTAAAACATCCTCGCAAATGTGATAAACCAACTGCCTTTTTGGAATTCTACCCATATCATTCCCCCATAAATGAATCAACAAAACATGCGGCAGTCCCCACTGACTCTGCAACATAGTAAATACCTGCAGTAGCCGGCTCTACATCAACCCTCTAATACCATGCCAGGTAACCTTCAATCCAAAATGTTCCAAACCCAAATTAATTCCATTGCATCTAACTGTCGCATGCCTAGCTGCCCAATATATGAAAGAATGACCTAAGAAGATGATCCTCCTTTCACCTAAAAAAAAATAAATATTTACTTAAACTGAAACTGCTCAACCAAATTACTTAAGTCAAATAGGCATTGCAAGACCACTGCCCCACCCTCTTGATAACTTCAAATGAGCTTCCTCCCTTCACCAGATCAGATGCTCTGCCCATCCTGAAAGAATGAGAAGAAAACTTGTCCCCTTCTAAACCAACACTACTAAAAGCCCTTCTCATAATTAAATTCAATTGTTCACCTGTCAATGCTCTACCACATACTGATGTAAAAACTAACCCCTGAACTCTACCTCACACACAACCTCTTTCCCCACATCATAGGACACTTCCAGCTTGACTTAACCTCTTCCAAGACTATAGGTGTCCCTCTCCCTTCCTGATCCATCTTTGATGACCTCAGCCTAATATGCACCAGGGCAGAACAATATAAACACATAATCCCACACCACGGAACCCAACAACTCAGACACACAAAAGGCCCCACAATACATCCATATGCTTGCCATGCTCCACACCACATAGTCATACAAACATCCACATACTCTACCTAAACCCTTTATCAACATTCTTAAAATCCCCATAGTCACAGGCCATCTCCTATCTGTAGCAGGACCTTCAACTCTACCCCAACCTTTCAATACTTGCCCCAACATCCATGACCTAGTCCAGTCCTCTAATCTGACTGACTGAGCAAATACTCCAGCTGCTGCCAACACCACCCTCATCATTTAAACTGCCTTACCCTGCTTCCTCAACATGGCTAAATAATGCAGCAACAAACTCTCCCACCACCCACTCTCTTCTTCCAGTAGCTGTCTCACAAAACAATCAAAATCACACAATGCCCTACTGTAAGCTCTCCTTGTAGATACCACCTATGACTGTTGCACCAGCCCACTGATCACTACTGCCCAGTCTGCCAAATCTTGTCTGGTATGACCGAGGGATGCATTGTTGCTGTTGGAGCCACCTGACGAAATCTGCAAAACTATCGAAGCTGAAGGTGCTGCCACTGGCGTCTCATCCTCCATTGTCTTCTCCTCCGTTGCCATCTGTCTGGATTTAGCACTTGATGTCTGAGCACCGGTCTGCATCTGCTGCTTTCTTTGAGTATTCGGACCCTGTGTGCTAGCCGTCAGAACGTCATTAAGCATCTCTCTCAACAAGTCTTTCACTTGTGCCACGATACTCACCCACTTCTGCCTCAACGCTTTTGCCATGATTGCGACTCACCCGAATGCACTGCCTGAAAAGAAATGAACAGTGTAAGCACAGGGAACACACACACACAAAAAAAGTCATTAAAGCTAGTCAGTAACATTAGTTTAAAATGTACAAAATAGTCCACCAACACACAAACTACATGCCCGGTAACAGCAGCCAAAATTACCATACCTGCTGAGTGTCAAACCCAGGACCCTGTACACTGAAACCAGAGCAATGTACCATTACACCATATGCTCTGTCAATCCCCTTACCTTGGAGTAACAGCTTGGACCAACCAACCCCTCTTTTTTTTTGAATAATAATGTAAACATAGATCCCTCAATAAATAATCCGAATAAACCAAATAATCCACACTGCCAAGCCTCGAACCCAAAGCCATGAACATCATGACCAGACTAATGTACCACTAACACCTGTAAGCTACCAACAAAGTTCCCTCTACCCACCAAAGCCTCCACCAAGCCTGTACCCCTACCAGCATTAACTACCTTTATTCTTATGTATTTCCATTTTTATTTATTATTTTTTTTAAATAAGTCTCTATGCAGAGAGTGGTGACTGCACCACGTTGCCTCATCACTACCCACGCACCACTAGCTAGTTCCTCTCTCTAAACTCCCTGCCTGACACTACAACCCTCTGATTTCTAGTATAACAATAAATTCCCTTTTTTCTTTTATCTCCCTTATTTAATAAAGCCGCTTTTGTGGTGAAATTGTGCATGCGCAGTATCCACCTAGCAAGGATCACACATTACCAGCTCCTTCCTCAACCAGCAAACACACTGAACACTAGGGAAACCACTAACTCACCAATGAAAAAACAGACATGGACCCTGAAGCCCCTAATAACCTGCAAAAATAATAAATTAAAGAAAACCCAGGGCTAAAAGGATATTCCTCTCTTTCTTCCCTTTTTTTTTAAATAAACGGACCTCCCCTAACTGCACATGGGCAGCCAACAAAATATGGCCCTGTAAGGCTAAGCGAACCCACTACCACCAACAAGAAACCATAGAAGGGACCCCTCAGACTGCATCTCCTGGCCCTGGCTACCCTACCAGAAAGAAAACACAGCCCTACCTATGGAAAAGAAGCCTCCGACCAGGACAGCATGACCAACCACCAGCAGACCACCCCAGCTGCTTGAAAAACCGACCACCGCCACGCCATGCAAGAGAAAGCTCAGGACCACGCTACAAGTAAGTCAGTTTACCACTATATCAGCAATGAATCCTAACAAACACACTCACTTTCCCCCTTAATTTACCCTAATCCTGCAAGCTAACGGCCACAAACATGCACACATCCCCCTGTTTTTTCCGCTTTCTCTTTTCCTTTTTTTATTTTTTTTACATAACCCACATCCCTGCCCCTAAAACTATCCTCACCTATCTCTCCAGCACAAATCCCCCTTTAGAGTAAATATGCCCCCCTTGAATGATTGTACTCACCTGTATGCTAGGAAACTAATCAAGGCCTACCTTATTCACACCTTAGCTTGTCTGGGACATGATCCTGCCTCAGCAACAAGATCACACCAAATATGCCTCCCAACACTAAATCCCACCTCAAAAACCTTTAAGACCCACCCATTAATCCTACCTCACTTCCTCCCCTAGCTTCCCACTTGCTTAACCCTTTCTTACCTGCTCCCTACCCACTCACTTAACCCCATTTTACCTACTTCCTTACATCCCAGCATCCCCCTGCCCCACACTGAAGTTGTTCCGTGACAACTTTGTCTGTTCCCAAACTTAATTTCTGTCTCCAACTTTCCTTGGGTATGTGCCTTCCCCACACAAGTCCAAAGCCCATTGTTAGCAAATGTTAGCTATGGCAATGTTTATTTTATTTTATTTTACATTTACCAGGAAATTCCAACTGGACCAGGTCAATTTACAGCGGAGGCCTCGGGAGAAAAGCTCAAACATTGTTACAAAAAAAAAAAAACAAGAGAAGCAAATTTATACAGTGTTATACAAAGATCATATCATTTAAATAATACAACATGGAGTTAGACATTTTGCCAGACAAACACTGAAAATATATAAAATAAATTGGAAAAAGACATTTTCCAAGAGAAACAGCCAGGAATTCCATTTAATGTGCAGGTGTAGAATGATTGTGACAAAAAGAGGAGCAATCGCCCACTATAAGAAGTAGCAACTAATAGCCAGAGACATTGGCTGGGTTTAATACCGTAGAGGGTTAAAGTGAGTAGCTTGGAAACTGGAAAAAGAAGGGGGGAGATGGGAGAGTAAAGGTTAAGTGATACAAGGACATAACCAGGTGTTTAGTAGATGTGATTTGAGAGAGTTTTTGAATTGTGGGGTGGTAGAGGCAGTGGTCAGAGAATGGGGTAGGGAATTCCAGTTTTTAGCAATGGTGTGGGGAAAAGAGCACCTTGCCTGCAGTATTGTTTGCCTTGGAGATGCAGAGGAAAGATTTGTCACTAGATCAGAGATCCTGATTTGCAATGTAATGGGTAAGAAGACTGGATATAGACGGGGTTTTTTCAGGGTACTTAAGGATGTTATATGCAGTAAATAGCTGGTGGTAGGTCAGTAGTTGTGGTAACTCTAGGCATTTTACTTCTTTTAGTGCAACACAGTGATGTGTTCTGTAACTGGAGTTTGTAGCAAACTTGGCTATCTTATTGTAACAGGATTCTAGTTTGTTTAGGTCAGTTTTTCGAATATGGGTGAAAATAGGTGATGTGTTCAGTAGTGTGGACAGAAGGTGACTCTGGGCAAGGGTGACTCTTGCTTGGTGTGAGAGAATGTTTTTGTGCCTATATAGTGCGCCCAGTTTTTTGTGAACCAATTTGATGGTTTGTGAGATGTAGATATCAAAGTGAAGATTGTTATCAATTTCAATACCAAGAAGTTTGGTGTGGTCAGAAGGGGAGATGGCAGTGCCGTTTTTAGAGGTGATGGAAAAGGAGAGAAGAGCTTTTGATTTTTTAGGGGAAAATAGTAGTAGTTTTGTCTTATTGGGGTTTAGGATTAGTTGGATACCTGAGATCCATTTTTCTACAGAGTTAAAGGTTTCCTGGGTAAATTGCTATAGAATGGTGTGAGATGAGGCAGTGCAGTTCAGGGTTGAGTCATCTGCATATTGAATGAGTGTGCTATGCTGGTTAGAGCTATTCAGGGTGTTTGTGAAAATAGTAAAGAGAAGTGGGCCCAGTATAGAGCCTTGTGGGATTTCTTTGGTAGTTGGAAGTTGGGGGGATAGTGCTCCTTGCCATTGGACAGATTGTTGCTTGTAAGATAGGAAGCTTCTGAACCAGGCTATGGTAGATGGGGTGAAAGATAGTGAGGCTAGAGAATCTAGCAGAATGGAGTGAGAGACCATGTCAAATGCCTTTGATAGGTCCAAGAAAATGGCTGATGTATATTTGTTGTCATTCCTTTGAAGGTTAACTAGATTAGAGAATGAAAGAAGAGCAGTGGTTGTTTTGTGATGAGGGTGGAAGCCACGTTGTGTGGCAGAGAGGAGCTGATGTGTATTCAAGAATTTCATGACCTGCAAATGGATGCATTTCTCTAGAATTTTAGATAGGGGGCATAAGATGGCAATGGGTCGGTAGTTTGAAAAGTCATAGTAGTTACCCCCTTTATGAAGAGGAATAACATAAGATACTTTCCAGAGTTTTGGAATATAGGATTCCTGTATGGAGTGGTTGATTAGGATGGAGATGGGGTACGATAGAGAGTCAGAGGCCATTTTTATGAAGGTAGCAGGTAAGTTATCAGCTGCAAGGGTGGTAAGTTTAAGTTTTATAAGGAGTTTCTTAAATGTAGAGGCAGGGACTGGTGATAGAGTAAAGGAGGGAGTCTTTTCTGGTTGATTGGTTTGGGTATGTGATGGACTATGATTGGTTAGCTGGTTGGATAGAGCCAGGATGGATTTTGTGAAGTGGTGGTTAAATTGGGTGGCTATGTCTAAATTACTATCTGTAGAGTTTGGAGCTGGAGTAGTGGTTTTGCCTGGTTTTAGTAAGGAGTTAATAGAATGCCAGAATTTTGTGGATTTTTTGAGTATTTGTTTTGGGCACTGAGGAAGTAGTTTTGTTTAGTTTGTTTAGTTTGAGCCTTGGCCTGATTTCAAAGCTGCTGGTAGTTTTGCTTGGAACTGGTGGTGTTTTCTCTTTTCCATTTTTTCCAGGCTTTATCTCTGGCTTCTAGTAGGGCTCTAGTGTCCCTACTTAGCCAAGGTGCATAGTTATCTTTCACTCTAATTTTTCCTACTGGGGGTGAGTTTGTTAAGCAGGTTAATAAAAGTAGCAATAAAGTAGTCAACTGCCTGGTCTAATCCAAGGGGTTGTAGTGGTTCCCAGTTACAGTGGCTGAGAACAGTATTGAGATAATGTGGGGTAAGGTTGTGGTCATCCTGTATTAGTTTGTAAGCAATGGGTTTGGGTAGGTTGGAGTGTTTGCGTAGTAGGAATGTGGGGAGGTGGTCACTGAGACCATCTGGAAGGCAACCTACCTGGTAGTTTTGTTTGGGGTAGTTGATCAGAGTCCAATCAAGAATAGATTTTATTTCGATTTTTTATCTATTCTAGTGGGCTCTTCAATCAGTTGAGAGAACCCATATAGATTAATATGGTTAGTGGGGTTGTTGGAATCACAAGCTGTCCAGTCAGTATTTAGGTCACCTAATAGGATAGTTTTTTGTGGTAGGTTATCTTTTGTCCACTGTAGGATTTCTTTTATAATGAGAGAGTTGTTACCTGGGGGTATATAGCAGCAAAGAATATTGATTTTCTTAGTTTTATTTATGGAAAGGACAGTAAACAGGGTTTCAGCATTTAGAAATTTGGGTGGTGTGGTCTGGAGGAGTTGGAGGTTCAGTGTTTTCTTAAAGAGTATGGCTATCTAACCTCCTTTTCTACTTACTCTATGCAATCCAAAGGTATTATAACCTGGGGGGAGGAAGTCTTAATTTTGGATGCTAGGGTTTAGCCATGTTTCTGTGATTGTAAGTATGTCAGGAGTGTAGTGGGCTATAAATGTGTGCAGTTTGGATATCTTGTTGGTGATACTTCTTATATTGATATTAAGAATCAGCAGGTCAGATATCTATTTGGTTTTGAGAGGGCCTGGATTAGGGTGTATATCACCAGAAGTTAGTATTTTCTTTATGGATGATAGTATGTTCTTTATAATGTTTGTAATTTGTGAGTTGGATCTATGTAAGTTTTTTCTAGAGCTATATCTTGGTATTGTAATGTTGGGCAAGTAAGGTGTAGTATTAAGATTTAGAATTGTAGGCCTGATGAAGAAGTTTGCGTGAATTTGTGAGGGTGTGAAAATGTGTGTTTTATGATATGTGTTATTGTATAGAGGTAAGTTTGTTTGCATGCATGTGATAAAAGGTAGTGATATGAGTGCTAATGATAGGGATGATAGTGTTGTTAGCATAACTGTATGGTAGAGATGTTATGGTGATGGTAGCTAGGTGATTGAGGTGAATCAGTTTATGTGGTTCTTTAGGAGGATGGATGAAGTCTGGAGTTATGTCTATCAAATATGTGTTGTTTGTAAGTGGGAGTGGTGTATTAATTGAAGTTGATGTTGAGTGAGTGATTGGTGCAGGTGGAGGTCAGGTGTTATGGTCAGTTGATGAGGTCTTAGAATAAATGTAGATATAGAGGGGGCAGCTGGGAAATCGGGGCAGGGTAGGGGACCGGAGTGAGCTGAGCGAAGTGAGGTGACTGGATCAGGGCCCGACCAGATCGCGAGGTTACAGAAACAATCAGGCCATGATTGCCCTCCACTTTTCATTTTTTTATTAGAAAATTTATGGTTTCCATCAGACTCCGTAATTCCAGGCCAACATATTTTATTAGCACATGTATTATGGAAATACCTGTAGTTGCCTCTGAGCTTACTGTAAACAGTGCTGTTAATATGTATCTATAGTAAAAATGACATTGCAGCTTTGAAAGACATATTTTATTTTAGTAGATGAAGTACAGAAATATCTGTAGTCGTCTGAGACATTTCTTTAAATATATGTCTATTCCTGTAAATTTATGTTACAAATGCCATACAGCTTACATTCAGATACATTTTTTAGTCTTTTTTTATCATAACAGAGTCAGTTACATTCCAAAGCTGTCCTTAACCTTAATATTCTGTTTTTTATAAATATATATATATATATATATATATATATATATATATATATATATATATATGTCTGTAAAACTATCAGGATGATTGAACTGTGATCATCTTTACTTAACTTTGTTTATGTACAACATGATTTTACAACCATTATCTTTTACTTACAGATTACTTGCACATTCTTATAGTGTACCGTTGTTCTCCAGTGTGTCCTGAGTTATCTGGAGTTTCTTATCATGCATTTACATATTACAATGTTATCAGCAAGTCTCGCACTGATAACGGTATAATGTGCCAGATTCCATGAGCTTTCTGGAATCTGGCACATTATATTTTCTTGGGCTCAGGTATTTTTTGAAATGATGTTTGCAGCCATGAAATTAAAAGATGTTTGCTTTTTGGAAGGAAAGGTACAGAAACTCTGGATACAACATTAAATAAAGACACATATTGTCAACAAAGTTCCATATAGTCAAAGCTATTTTTTGTTTGTTTGTTTTTAATGTTACTATTCATAAAAAAAAAAAAAAACAACCTCACCACATAAAGCATGTCAGTTGGTGAAGACAAAAGAACAGAATGTAAAACCAATGACACCAACAACACAGCTTAAATTATGGTGGTAACATGGACCTTTTGCCTTTATTTCTTCTTACATTTAAACAAACAATTTTTAATCTTGATGTTTTCATTGCATGTGTCTTTAATCTTGCAATATTGTTAGAGTTTATTATATGTGTGGGTGATCATATTTATCTATGGAATAATAGTTGTTCGCAGTGTATCTGTATACTGCGTTCATTTGAGATGTTTTTCTTATTTTTTTCTTGTATTATTTAATTCTCAAATTATTTTCTCTGGTGTGTTCTCCAGATTTTTCAAATACTATTATTTGTTGCAGATTACATTATTTAATATTCAGTAAAGTTTATACTTAAAAAAATACAATATAGCTTAAATTACAATGCAAAGACTTATAATATCTACCAAAACCTCACCAGATACAACATAACTAAAAGCTCCCCAAGTACCCATCAAAAATACAGTTTTTCAAATGATAACTTCTTACCCAAGACCAAGCCTTGTAGAAATACAATTTGTTTCTGGACCTCTGTTTGGGTAAGATGTAATCTATGGGGTTTATGTATTTTCCATCTGTATGTTTTTTGCCACTGTTACCATTGGTTAAATTGCCAAAGTTGCTTTTCTCATTGGTTATCACAAGCATTGTGAATATTGGATATATTACTGTTAGTAGATTTTCAATAGAATGCATATACTCCTTATATGAATATTAGGGGTCTATATTAGAACACCGAATGTTCAAAATTTCGAGTGTTCTAATATCGACCCATTTTCAGCGAACACTGAAAATATCGAAGAAACAGAAAAACAACTTTTTTCCTAGGGAAAGAATTTGGTTGTCTGTTTCTGTTGCTTCGGTATTTTCAGCGCTGTGGTGGAAAGTTACGGGTCAGGTTAAGGTAAGTGTGCGATTGTGTGAAAGTGAGGGTTAGGGCAGGTTAGGTGAGTTAGGGTTAGGGCGCGGGTCAGGTAAGTGTGCGATTGTGTGGACGTGAGGGTCAGGGTGGGGTAGGTGAGTTCGGGCTAGGGCACGGGTGAGGTGACTGTGTGATACTGATGGACCTTAACGTTCGGGTTTGGGTTAAGGTAAGTGGATAGTTAGTGGTGTATGTATAGTTTAGTGTAGGGTTAGGTGTAAGAGTTTAGGTGTATGTGTGTGGATTGCTGTTTGTTTGGTGTGCTTGTGTTGTGGGTATGTGTTTTGGAACAGCAATCTTTTTCCCTAGGAAAAAATTTGCTGTTCTGAATGTTTGATGTTTTAAATTTTCGATTCATAGGGTTCGATATTAGAACACTCGACATTTTGAATGTTCAGTGTTCTAATATAGACCCAAATATTAGTTTTGATTGGTTATTCTTGAGGGGTGTGTACTTCTGAAAGCCTATTTTAAGTTTACTATGTTAGTAGCTAGTGGTACTAAAGATGCTAAATTAACACATAAAAGGCTTAACCATTTAGTTTTTATTTTGTGGCATTTTTTAAAATGTTTTATCAAGTTTTTCAACAGAATTAAATGGACATAAGTACTGAGTTTATTTACAATTTATACTGAGTTTATTTACAATTTATTTCCCTATTTTCCCAAGCACACAAAATTCTGAGGAAGGCCCTGATATTGTTCATAGTAATAAGTTCCTTTCTTCAGGCCTCTTGACCCTTCAATGATTTGGCAATCAAGCTTCTAAGCCAACCACACAGGGCAAATAATATCACCATATCTGAAAAGTCCCATCCCAGTTCTTCACACCCCCAAAACTGAACAAGTAGAACTGCCAGTTTCTCAGGACTTGCCTTTGAAAAATTACTTGTCACTCTCCACTGCAGTCCTCACAACATTTTCAATACCCTCGGAATAACAAAACCTGTGAATCAAACCAGCTGGAGAATCACCACACCTTTAACAGCTCTCTTCACCCCTGCCATACCCAGCTCCAGACAATACGGGCATTCCATACCATTGGTGGAGTCATTTCGTGTGATGATCCCAAATCACCAGAATGATAGTCAACTTACTGCATAACTTCAGGTAGATCTGCAGCCCCTTTTTGATAGTTCCATTCCTTCCCTGTCTCTACACTGTACCCTTAATCTATCCATTGTAAAGCCAAATACACACTTAATCATCATTCTGTAAATCCTACCAGAAGTCGT
Organism: Protopterus annectens; assembly: GCF_019279795.1. Lineage (NCBI taxonomy): Eukaryota > Metazoa > Chordata > Ceratodontiformes > Protopteridae > Protopterus > Protopterus annectens. The sequence goes on along the minus strand of NC_056743.1, from coordinate 1,647,409,630 downwards.
CCTATACTTCATAGTCATCCCACTGATGAGTGCAAGCCTACAGTGTTGCTTTTTACATATTTTAACTGATTCTAACTTAATACATCCAAGTGATGCCTACAGGTGTGTCTGCAATTAACTCCTACTGATGCCTCTAGGCATCAAATATTGCTTGTTCATATTTGCATCAATAATTCCAAAACCATGCTATGTACAAGATTTTAACAGATTTCATCTTAACGCTCGGCTTACACAATGGCAACCTCAACTGCATTAATACCTGACCTCTGTCCAGTGCAGGTAAATAGATATTAACTGTCATTTTTTATGATATTATTTTATGTAGATATAATTTTTACATTGTTCTAAATATCTCAACGACCAAGTAACACAGCCAGAACTACATAGTCTCATACGAAAACTCTCATCTAGATGAATAAAATGCTGCTGACAGTATGTGTATAACTGAAGTTGTTGCTGAGATATTGCAAGTCATTTACAAAATATTACAAATGTAACAGTTACTATGTTTACTGTGACTTATAAAATTCAGTTTAAGACCTAGAACCTAAAGAATACTACCACTATAAAAATAGTGCTGAAGAGTTTGCCATTTATACTTTTTTAGTAACCTCTAAGGTTTCAGAGATATGTTGGAAGTTACAGTGCAAACTTCCTGAACTCCCCTGGAGTGAAGGAGCTAAACAATGCACCTTGGTCATCCACTGCCTAGTTTGACTGCTCAAACAGAAATCAAGCCATATCAGGTAAACAAAATTGCTCCTTAAAATGTGGCCAAGATACAAACCCGTAGTCCCCTTGGCCTGCACTACCTGTGCAACCCCTTTGGACAGCCATCAATTGAAAAAAATACATATGTTCTTGGATTAAAATATTGTCATTATTGTAAATGACCATTTTCAGATATCAACACAGAATCCATATATCCTTTCATTATATTTAAAAACATTAAGAATCTCATTATCCTGGGTATCTCCCCTCCTGTTACTAAAGGAACTATCTTGGCTCAAAAGATCCCAGGAAAAAAATATGTATTTTTTTACTTATTTATACTTGTTTGCCAGAGTAGTGCACTGATAAATATTGACCAATTTCAGGCTCAGTCTGGATGAAATACAAAACATTTCATAAAGAAAAGCTACAGAAATGTAAGTGATAAAATAGTTCAGACTAACTACCTAGAAAAATCTATGTCAAAGTATCATGCAGGGGGATTATATTGGTTCCAGTACAAGTCTGAGTCACGGAATAGTATGGTCAAGGCTGTGTCCAGTGCCACTTGCATTCCACACACTGACAACAGTGTAGGCATCACTATAATGCTCTCAAAAGGTGCAAGCAGGGCTAGATGAGTTTAGGACTGCTGACATCCCACAGTTGTGTAAGTATACAGATACAGAGAATTAAAATTAGATAGGGAGCTGTATATATTCAAGACTGATATGCTTACTGATTTTCTCTTGTTGTCCTCTTTTTATTCTACATCCAGCCAGAAGATCATGGCAAATAAGGAGGCCCACGTTGAGTGTCTAGAGAGACTGAGGTAAGCAAGAGGTATGTATGCAGCAAAATACAGCTCTCATTTTAGCTAAAGTATTGCTGTTCTATACAGTAGTAGCAAATTAAGCATGCATATCCAAGCTGCAAAAGCAAGCATGCATGGCTCAGTCTGTAGCACAAGCCAGCTGTAAGAGTCAAGTCTAATACTGTCATCAGAGGTTGAGAGTTCAAATTCCACAAATAAATAAATAGTAAAATCCTTTAAACATATTGCATAATTTAATTTCAACAGATGTGGCATAAATACCCTGCTGTTAACCTAATCTGTATAATTTCACCAAATATATGTGCACTATTGCAAGGATTACTTTGAGCTATCATTACTTATAGTTTGAGGTTAAGAAATATACTTAAATGTAAAAGTAGAGATGAATACTTTATTATTGAAATGCGCATTGTATGTCTCATATGATGGTACTAATTATCTTTTTTTCTCTTACCCCAAACCTTATCTCTCTTTTTTATTTTTCTATGTGTCATGAAAACTTTTCCATGTCATCCATCTCTGACAAATCACAAAATGCTTTACAGCACAGGGTAGTAGGCCAACCTCCATGGCTCAACATGCCCCCGATCCACAAGCTCCTGCACTGGCACCCAGCACATCTAGGACCCAACTTGCTGTACTGCCTCCACTGCCCTGTACTACATGGGCCCTCCACATCTCGTAGCACAACCCCAGCAGCTAGTACTGTGGTAACCTCCAGGAATACTGTCAGAGGTGGAGATTTTACCAACAACCAGGAATTGCTAGGCTTGGTGCAAAGGGTAGTGCACAGCACCATTAGTGCAAACCTATGTCAGATGGAATGGATACTCTCTTTCATGGTGTGTAGGAGAAGATGTCATCCACTCCATCAGCTAGTGTAATAAGGGGATAGTGATGACATTCCTGCAGGTAAGGACTAGATTCTCACTGTCCTCATGTTTGACAAGCATGGGCATCCATTGTCCTTTCATGACCCCAATCTTAATGTCCTAAAACCAGCTGTGTCCCTCACTGTCCCTGTGTCTTGTCTTAATTGCCGTGTTTGTTAGCATGTGCTTCCTCACCGACCCTACTCACCTGACCCAGAAATACCAATGTCCCTTACCCAACATTCCTCTCTTACTGGAGTTAAAAAAAGAGGACACCTATCTCACAAAAATAAAAAAAAAAACTGGCCACTACATAAATCACCACTTCTCACACGTCTCCTTGACACACTTGATTCTGTCCAGTTGGCTACACAACATGACAGAGTTGTTGTCACCCTTCTTTGTTGAGGTGAGAGTCCAAATTCAGCTAATATTCTGTACATATTTTCATTTTACACCATTGATGAAGTGGATAGCTGTGGTTCTTTCCTACCTCCCTCCTGCACATTCCTATATTGCTTTTCCTTTGTTCATCTCCCTGCTTGCGTCACATTTCACCACTTTCCTACTTACCACATTTTAACACTTTTAATCTGGACAAAGAATAAAATCACACACATAAGTGGAAAAAAAATGAATGAAGCCCTTTACTTTTTGTCCTCTATGATTGTGCAGAGTTTGGCATCACTCACGAATGACAAGTGACTGTGAACAGCTCTTCAGTGGTGTGGCTATCTCCATGTAATGCTGCTTAAACATGATGCACTAAGGTAACACAAAGTAAAAGCAGAGTAAATAATTATTTCAGTGTATTCTAAATACATAGCTAAACGTTTTAGATACACCTGGATCTGAATCCTGTATGTGGTCTAAAAGATATCTATCAATGTATTTACACCTGCTGCCACAGTCAGCTAGGCAGCAGTTTCTTACAAAGAGAACTATCCACACTGCTGACTGCTGCACCTCTTTGCTTAACTTGATTGTTTGGCGGTAGCCAAAGCAACAGAGCTCTCCGAATTGTATCAGTGAAGCAGAGGCTCATGTTGGCTCATCCTTTAACTATGTCAAAATAGGGAAAGTAAGATAAATGTATATCTCGCATGCGTAAGCACATTGCCATTGATCACCCTATAGAAAGTGGTCATTAGCACATATTAATTTATGTCTACACTATGCTTAAGTCTTCATCCCATTAAAGTCCATGTAAAAACACAGACAAGGAAATAATACATGTTTGCACTGCATTCATGTGTTACCTGCAACTATGCACTTGAAACTTGGTCTGTCAATACTGTTTTCTCAAATATATTAACTACACTGCAGAAATAAATAAAAAATGCTTTCTTAATACCATGTACATCTTTATACTGTCAATAACCATGCAGATTTTCCAGTACTTGTAGTAATGTGGACAGCTGTTTGGATATAGTTTGCAAAACTATCTTTTTAATGTATCCTGTACATTGGAAGCATAACAGCACATGGTACACTATACACACTCATCAATCTGGTAATGCACAGGTCTTAATATCTTAACAGTTGTACATGGCTAGCCATCCATTTCAGCCAGCCTTTCCAACATCTTCTCTCAAAATCAAATGCTGATGTCATCCATAATAAATTGTCCTGCAGCATTATAAAATTCAGACTTGTGACATGGTGTTTGTGTTAAATACTGAGTGCTCCAGTTGGTGTATTTAGATGGGTACGGGTTCTAATCTCACTGCAGTCAGCTGGTGTGTGGGTGTGTGAGTGTCTTTCTAGTCAGAAGAACATAATTATGTATCTTGCAGTCATCACTACAATCCCATGCAATATCAATATTTTGACAGCTGGACCAGCCTACACATCCACACATCCTAACATCTTTAGAAAAACATCCAATGCTGATATCATCAATTATAAATTGTCCTACAGTATTACAAAAATCAGACTTATGCCGTGGCACTTGTGTTAAGTAATGAGTTCTCTAGTCAGTGTACTTAATTACATAGGGGTTCTAATTTCACTGGAGTCAACTGGTGGGCGTGTGTGTGTGTGTGTGTGTGTGTGTGTGTGTGTGTGTGTGTGTGTGTGTGTGTGTGCGTGTGCTTGTGTGTGCATGTGTGCGTGTGTGTGTGTGTGTGTGTGTGTGTGTGTGTGTGTGTGTGTGTGTGTGTGTGTCTGTCTATCTGTCTGTCTAGTCAGAAGACCATAACGTATTCTGCAGTCATCAGTACAATCTTACAAAATTTCAAGGGTTCCAAATGGAGAGATGATAAATCAGAAAGCAAATGAGAGTAGTATTGCTGGATCTGAATTCATCTTCAAGTCTTGATGAGTACCTCTATGAGGTGGACCCTGTTTTTCACAAAATCTCACCAAGATGACACTAATATATGAACTGTATTTTATATAGCATATATCATAGACAGTAATAGGTCAAACATTAAAAAAGATAGCTGGGTACACAATAACCAGGATAAAAAAGTACCCAATCCTGGTAGGCACACTGGTGCCAGTACTGGAAAAAATGACAGTGTAGAATCCTCAAAATATGGAAAAACTCCTACAATGGGGCCAAGCCAGGCCCAGGGGGCGGATGGCTCCCCTGTTGTAGAAGGAAGTAGCTGTCCACAAAAAAAAAAAAAACAAAAAAAAAAAACACAAAAACTGATAGGCCAAAGAAGAGCCATAAAGATGATATAGTGGACTACTGAGGATAAAAAAAAAATGTTATGCAAAATGACCAGAATTTTCAGGCACAAGATATACAGAAAGATAAAAAGAAAAATTAGAAGAAAGAAAATATTTCCATAAGAGAAACTGTCAGAAGCTTCAAATAGAAAATTTGTGTTCATTAATACAGCAGATTTGTGAAAAACATTATATAGACCAAGAAACTTTGATGTGTTTGGAAAAAGAAACATCTGAGGAACTGCAAAAATATAAACAATAAAACCTAGAGATTTTTGAAAAGTATAAAAAAGAAATACAATACTGCGGTGGTGGTGCTGCGGTAGCATTGTCGCCTCACAGTTAGACATTGTCTGTTTGATTCTCAGTTAGAGCATCTTCTGTGTAGCGACATGCATGAATGGGTGTTCCTTCATTGAAGGTTGTGCGTTAGGCCCGGCAAGCCAGTATGTAAAAATCTACTGCCAATCATTAGTGGACAGGAGTTCTGCTGTGGTGACCCCTAACCGGGAAAAAGCCGAAAGACACAAACAAACAAATAAACATAAAAAAGAAATACAATAGCTATGCTAAGTTGAAGGCCAAATTAATCAACACAAAAAAGGCAGCCCCAAAAATATTCAAAGACAAATACAGGCAAAGGCACCCAGATATGGAAAATTTCACAATTAAAAAAATAATATCACAAAGAGGGAATGTAGAGAAGAGGATTAGTGAAGTATATTTAAACAAAATAGAAGTTGAAGTTATGGAATGCCTGTGAAGTGAAGGATTTGGTGCAGAAAGTCTAAAACAGGTTACATCACAGCATGATGGAATGAGTCTCAAAAGTTAGGAAAAACAGGAAGATCAGGAAAAACATCTGAAGCAGAAATATGCACATGGGAAAGAAAATGGATTTAATATGGAGTGATAGTTATGCAAAAGAGAATGCAAAACTAATCAATACAAAAAGAGAAGCACCAATGATATTTGAAGAGAAATCCAGGTAAAGTAATCTGGACATGGTAAACTTTACAATAAAAAAAAAAAATAAGTAGGCAAACAGGAAAAGTAGAAATAAAGATTAGTAATTGAGAGGTTAAAGAAATAGAAACTAAGGTTATGGAGTACCTGTGAAGTGAAGGATTCGGTGTAGAAAAGTTACTCAGAAAATACCAAAGCAGGATAGAGTAATGGACGTCCAAATTAAGGAAACAGTGGAATGAGAAGCAACAGATCAGTTGCCATATGAAGATATTCTGGAACCTTTCACAGGAAACCAGTATAAAAGTTAATTTGAAGCTGGACAGCAAAGGAAGGAACAGGAAACTGTGGCAACATTGACACAGTCAGTTTTGAGGAGTGATAGGCCAGTGAGTTTCTATATGACAGAGAAACAGATGACACAGGATGAAACTGAAGAGAACTAATGATGTGGATACTCTACAAAAGGGCCTTACAGAAACAGATGCTTGGTGCCAGAGTATTGGCTCAAGCTCAATGCCAAGAAATGTATAGTTATCCCCTTTGGGGAAAAAAAACATGTACCCATGAATTACCATATAGGTGGCAGTACACTAAACACTGAAAGTGTGATAAGAGACTTAGGGACACAGGTGGACAGTGGTCTCACCTTCGATAATCACATTGCCACAACAGTCAGGAAATCCTTCTATGTGACACACCTCATCACTAAGGGCTTTTTATCCAAAAAAAAGAAGGTCATTGTCCTACTGTACTCATTCCTCATTAGACCCATTATAGACTACAATGCCCCATTTGGTATGCACCTCTCAAGACATCTGCAACAACTAGAAAGGCCACAGAAATACCTCACTAAAAGAATCACAGGCCTAAAGCAGATGCCCTACACTGACCGCCTTAAAAAACTCCAGCTATACTCTGTCACATATCGTCTACTCAGAGGTGATCTCTGCTTAACATACAAGGCCATGTCAAACCCAGAGCTTTTGAACATGCTACACTTAAAGAAATCCCAATTCCTCAGAGCTACACACTCCAGGGATCGAAACCTTGTCATCACAATAAACAAAACATGCTGGAGGGATAGGTTCCTGACCCAGAGACTCCCCAGACTCTGGAATAGATTGCCCATACATGGCAAGCAGAGTGCCTCTTTGGCGATCTTTAAAAGGAACCTTGACGATTGGATGGGAGAAAGGAAATTCATCCCAGGGATCACGTCAGTCACCCTGCTAAACAGGGGTCCAGGGAAGTAAATAGTGTGGGAAGAAATATCCAGGGAATTGTTATGGCTAGGCTTGTATAGGCCCTAGGGCTGATAGCCTAGTACCAACCTATGAACCTATGAACCTATGAACTTGCCAGAACTTTCTATAGAATGCACACAGGAAAAGAAGAACAAAAAATGTGCCCTCAGTTTAGAAGAAAATGAGCTAAAAGAACAGTTGCTTGATTTAATAGAGCTAGATGGATATATTAAGATTAATGAAAGAAATAGACTGCAGAAGGTCAATAAAACCCAAAAGTTAAAAGTTTGATAAAACAAATGAACACAGTAATTAGGACTGTCTATAGAGATCCATGCAATATAACAGAAGTACACAGGATATATTACTGTGCAGCAAAATTTATAACAGATAAAATTCAACCAGAAGAACACAGGGTAGTAGGGGAAAGGAAGGGGAAAAATCAAATACCATCATGGAGGTATCAAGCAGAGAAAACTATAAAGGAATTAAGACAAGAAGTGTCACTATTAGAAAAGTATAGAAGAGAGAACAGCTCAACAAAAGTAGTCAGAATGATAGACGTGATAAAAGCAATGAGCAGTATTATAATGTGTTAGGATTTATCATGCATTATCACAAATAAATTAAAAATATCAGCATAGGCAGAAAAAGAAGATACACAATTAAATATAAAGGAAAAGTACAAAATAACCAATTTATTGATGACCCAAAAAATGTATAGAGAATTGGAAAACAAGGTAAAAGGAATTGAAAGACCACCAAAAAAAGAAGAAATAGATATATTTTGGAGAAGTATTTATGACAATCCTGTGGAACATAACAAAGATGCTAAATGAATAAAAGAAGTAAAAGAAAGTATGAGAAGTTTAAAGATGCAAGATATGAAATGGGATGAAGTAACAACCAGAGAAATTGAAATAAAGTTAAGAAAAGCCACTAATTGGAAAAAAAACAGGCTCAGATACAGCACTTAACTTTTGGTTAAAGATATTAACATCTTTGCATGAACATTTAGGCATGAGCAAGAACTATTTATATGCACACCCCAAACAGACACCTGCCTGGCTAACAACAGGAAAAACAATACTCCTACTTAAGACTGAATTTGCAAGCTACCCTAAAAATTATAGACATGTAACTTGCCTTCCAATGACGTATAAACTGTATGCCCGAATTGATGTCAACAGAGTTTATAGTCATTTAGAAGAAAACTCAATCATGGCAATAGAACAAAATGGTAATAAAAGAAAGTCATATAGAACAAAGGATCATCTGTTGTTAAATAATGTCATAACTGTAAAAAGGTGAAGAATCTAAGCACGGCATGGATAGAACACAAAAAAGCATTTCACAGTATCCCACATTCATGGACAAAAGACTTCTTAAAAATGTATATGATATACCCTACTCTGATCGATTAAATTACAATGACCAAGAAACAGTGGCAAAACACTTTACAGATTATTCCAAGGATACAAATTCAAAGGGGGATATTACAGGGTGAAGTATGACTTGGGCCAGCACAGCTAGCTGAAATTTTGTAAATAATTATATGTCATTTGTATATCAAACTGATTTGTACAGATACCTCTGCTGAAAATTTATTTGTGAGATTTGCTTGTGTTAAAATGTATATACAGTACACCCTGCTGGAATAAAAAGAAATGTGGATGTATTATTGTAACTGAATTAAATGCATATGTTTTAATAAAGGATAGTGGGATAGTAGAGGTTACCCAGCTAGCTTACTTTAAGAAAAATAAGGGAAATGTAAATCAGTTGTTAATCCGCTAGAACTGCACACTACAGTGCTGAATAGGACTGAGACAGTGGGTCTGGAAGAAATCTTTGTTCATTAGCTCAGTAAAAGAAGGGGAACACTCAAGCACTGCCATAATCATTTAGATGTGTATTGTAATTCTCTATCCTCAATTCCTGTCTCAACTTCAAAGGAGGATACTATGAGAGCCTAGAAAGAGGTGACCCGATGAGGTCATTTCGCAAGCCATCTTGGATATTATATTTTGCAGGGAGTAATCTCTGAGTATTGAGTATTCTGTTTTGGGGATCCTGACTAGAAAGACTGCTCACATATTTCATTGTGCATTGCTCTATCAAGTAAGTTATTAGGAAACAGTAATTATCCTAGATTCAGTCAGGAATATAGTGAAGCTTAGCTTATAGATTATTTTTCTTTATTTGTATGAGTCTGTCCGTCAATGTTATTTTCAATATTTCCCATGATTTGGACTCTGTGGTTTATTGTAAATATATATTTAGTATTTCCGTGCTCATTTATTATTTACTATTAAATATATTTAAACGTTTTATTGTGTCTGGTCCTTTTTAGAGAATATTTAAGCTTTGAGAGTATTTGCACATATTTATTTGTTGATAATACTGGCCACTCCTGAAAGCGTTGCTGTTTGGTCAACATTACCAATCTTTGCTCTTCATTAGCACTCTTCAAGAAAAATCTTGATGATTGGATGGGAGATAGGAAATTCACCCCGGGGATCACTTCTGTGTCTCTGCTTGACAGGGGCACAGGAAAAAAATTTTCTTGGGTGGCAAAAGCCAGGGTACCGTTTGGCTAGGATTATATAGGCCCTAGGGTCAATAGCCTAGTACCTAACTATGAAACTATATTAACTTCACTCAGAATTGTTGGCTACTCTTTTAAGAGCCTTATAGTAGCTGACAGGTGGCAGTAAATCTACCTTTTAGTCTGGGCAAAATTGGTAGAGTAGGTAATCTGTGCCAGACTTTCCCAAGTGTGTGTGTGTGTGTGTGTGTGTGTGTGTGTGTGTGTGTGTGTGTGTGTGTGTGTGTGTGTGTGTGTGTGTGTGTGTGTGTGTGTGTGTGTGTGTGTGTGTGTGTGTGTGTGTGTGTGTGTCAAAATGAAATCTCAAAGAGTGTGCATGTCAGCTGCTTAATGTAGGGACACAAAGCACTGGGTTCACAGACAGGGTGGTGGAGGACATGGCTTGGACACTTGGCTGAGGTCCTAACCATAGAGCTTTACCAGGGGAAAGTGTTACTTGGAACCTGGATGGGGAAAGACATACAGAATCCAAATCCTGGGTTGAGTGTGTGTCTTGTGTGCTCTTAAGGGAAATTGTGCTTGATGCAGAGAGGTCAGCATCTGGAAACACTGCTTGTATCCATTTGTATTCCAAGTGCACATTGCTCTCCAGTGTCAGTGGTAAGGCTCTCCAGTGTCAGTGGTGAAGATTCAGTCTCCTTGATTACTGGCCCAGCGTGAGGGCATCACATATTTGTGAGTATTAGTTGGATATTAATTAAACTCCTGTAGCCTGTAAGCAGTTGTCACTAAAAAAGGTCTACTCTCAAGCAGTCACAAAGTAGACATTCAGAGTTTCATATCATGAGAGTTTTATTTATTTACTTTTTGTTAGCTTAGGTACAAGGCAGATAAATGTATGTGTGATTATATTGCTGAGTTAAGCATGTATTTTCATAGGTGGGAGGGTTGGTGTCAGGTTACCACTTTTCAAGGGCTGGCAGACCTTTGGCTGAGGGAACAAGCCCTTAGCACTTTGCCTGAGGACATGAAAATTGGGTTGGCAGACAAGGAAATGCAACTCTGTGGGTGAGCTGGAAAAAAGGGAATCTCTACTTAGCAAATAAGACATCACTGCACAGGAAGAGATACCCATTGTTGCACATGGATAAAAGGGAACCCATGGTGGGCAGCATAAACTGCCCCAACAGAGTCTGCCAATAAAAGGGGAAGCCACTAGTTCAGGTACATGACCTGAATCAAGGTTTAAATGTTTTAAATGTAACCAGTGAGGTCATATAGCATATATATGTCCATAGATGCAAGTTGTGGAACAAGATGGGGGAGCCATCAAGTGGGAATAACAGAATGCCAGCAGTAAGTTGTTTGGAGAACACAGGGGTACCAAGCTACCACCAGAGGTAGTATCCTATCTTGACAGATGGAAAAAAAGGCCTCTATCAAGAGAGACACAGCCTCTGGCATAACCATTGTGAAGCCTAAAGTGGTTAAAGAGGAACAGTACTTACTTGGGCAGCCCACTCCACTCAGAGCTTTAGAAGGGGTCCCATTCCAAATGCCTTTGGCCAGGGATCACCTTGACTGGGAAGGTGGAAAAGGAAGCAAGCAAGTATGTGTGTTCAGGGATATCCTGCAGATGTCTTGATGGGGAATGATTTTGATAATGTACTAGCCTGTGTCCATGCAATGACATGCAGTCATGCTTGGAGACAGGCTTGTGGGTCTGGTAGCTTGGGTGAGACCCAGTGAGGCTACATTCCTAATGTCAGGACTGGTGATGTGGCTAATTCAGGAGGCAGCTACCCTGTTGCAGTGAGCCTGAAGATGAGCCATGGCTGCTGGTAGGTAGTGATGTTCCCTTGGGCAGGGCGAATGCAAGGGCAGAGCTGAGTGGTAGTACCCAGGTTGACAGTGAGGCACCACTGTCAGAAGATACCAGATGTCCAGGTAGCTGGGAAAATTCACAAAGATAGAGTTGAGACAGGCTCATCTCTCATGAGGTAGCTAGGGATGCACCTGATTCTGAAGGAAAAGGTGAGTCTGTATATTGAAACAAAGGGTTACTGCATAGAGAGTGGACCCCTAAGGGAGAGCTAGAAGGTGAAGTAATACAGCAGTTGGTAGTGCCCAGAGCATACTGTCCTGCACTTCTAGCCATAGCCCATGACATGCCTTTTGCAGGTTATATGGGCATAAAGTGTACCAAGAGACATATTATGCAGAACTTTTATTGGTCTGGGATTGCCAAGGATGTAACAATGTACTGCAGGACCTTTGACCACTGCCAAAATATAGGCAAAACAGAAGACAAGGTCAAAGCTCCTTTGACACCTTTGCTTGTGATTGAAGTACTGTATACCACTTTTACATTTTCCTTACTAATCATATCCAAATCAGTGAGGGCAAGGAATTTATTCCATTCCTTGTTAAAAATATTTTTCATCATACTCGAACTACCATTATATTCAAGAACTAGAGCCTTATTAAAATGTTCTGTCTTGTAACTGTCTTTCAATATTATTACATCAACATCTTGACCTAAAATAGGTCTGTATCTCCCCCTCTATCCTTAATGACCTCCACTTCTACTTTCATCAAAGGGCTATCAGGATAACCCCTGGTATATAGTAGTGGTATATAGTAGCGGAAGAAATTTGAAAGATTATTTACAAAGAAATAATTATGGTAAAAAAGGCAATAAAACAGGAGATGTGGAACATTCAAGTGAGGTAGATATTTGCAGTGCGAATTTGTAATAAAGAAAGATAGTATTTTTCTGGAAAGTAGAAATAAAACCTTTAAGAGTAAAAATTATCACAACTGTGAAACTAGTGGTTTGGTCTACCTCGCTTTATGCCAAGTGTGCCAAGCGTTCTATGTAGGGAAAACTGAACAAAAGCTTAAGAAGAGGATTTATGAGCACACATATGACATACAGACTAGGAAAGACAATAATGCCTTATATATACACACCCTGGAATGTAAAGAAGCAAATTTCAGGTTTTATGTAATCAAAAAAATCAACAAGGACAAAAGAGGGGGCATGTGGAAGAAATCAATTAAATATAGAGAATTGTGGTGGCAAGTCACTCTTGAAGCCAATAAAAGGCCAGGGTTAAATGAATATGTGTCACTTGCTCTGCTTTTAAAATTAAGGGCAGCTAAGCTGTAGAAATTCAATTTTCTAATCCACTTGCCATTGAAACATAACTACTTTGCATTTTATTGCGCTGTTTTAAACACATATTTATATGATGTATACAAATTAATTTTAAATCATTTATGTTTTAAATTTTTATCTAATGTATAGTAATTTCACACGTATTTTAACCTATATTTTAAGACATTTTATCTTGGATGTAATCTTTATGTGGCTATTTTAATATTCATGTCATAGCTTTAAATACTTTTGGTTTTAAATCAATTATTGGTTAATTGGCCTATGATGTCACCATTTCACATTATTTATTGAGTTGTTTTAAAATTTGCCCACATCTGATGAAGTAAGTGAAATGAAAATGAAGTGACAAATACGTTTATGTTTTTATTTTATTTGGTCAAGGTAATAAATTGAGTTTTCTATTAACTGTGTTGGCTTACCCCATGGCTTTATTGCTTTGCTGGTTTCTTGGTTTTTATTTGAAAGTATTTGCACATATTTCTTTGGTCATAACTCTGGCCACTCCTGAAAAAATTGCTGTTTGGTCAACATTACCATTTGTATTAATATTAACTTCACTCAGCATAACTGGATACCCTTTTAAGAGCTTTATAGTAACTAACTGGTGGCAGTGAATTGACCTTATGGTCTGTACAAAATTGCTGAGTGAGTAATCTGTGCCAGCCTTTCCCAGGTGTGTGTATGCAAATTAAATCTTGAGGAGTGTGTATGTCAGCTACTTGAGGCAGAGACATGAAGCACTGGGTTCACAGACAGGGTGATGGAGGACTTGGCTTGGACACTGGGCCGAGGACCTAACCCTACAACTGTACCAGTGGAGAGACTTATTGGGGACCTGGAGAGAAACAGATATAGAGAAATCCAGACCCCAGGCTAAGTGTATTCCCTGTGTGCTCTTAAGGGAAATTGTGCTTGATGTAATGAGGTCTACATCTGGAAATACTGATTGCATTCATTTGTATTCCAAGAGGACATCCCTCACCAGTGTCAGTGGTGAGGATTCTGGCTCCTTGATTACTGGCCTAGCATGGGGAGGTCAAACTGCTAACGTCTTCTTTCAAACATCCGGTGCTGATATCATCCACTATAAATTGTCCTGCATTGTAAAAGTTAATCTTTTGCCATGGTGCTTGTATTAAGTTCTGAGTTTTTTAGCTGGTGTACCTAGTGAGATATGGATTCCAATCTCACTGCAGGCAACTGGTGTGTGTCTGTCTAGTCAGAAGGGTATAAGTATGTAACCATCAGTCATCAGTACAATCCAACAAAATGCCAATATTTTGACAGTTGTACATGCCTACACATCCATTTCATAAAGTCCTGCCAACATCTTTTCTAAAACATCCAGTGCAGTTATCATCCTCTATAAGGTGTCCTGCAGCATTGTAAAAGTCTGACTTGTGCCATGGCTGTTGGATTATGCACTGAACTCTCTAATCGGTGTACTTAGGCTGGATTTCTAGTCTCACTGCATTCAACTGGTGTGTGTGTGTGTGTGTGTGTGTGTGTGTGTGTGTGTGTGTGTGTGTGTGTGTGTGTGTGTGTGTGTGTGTGTGTGTGTGTATGTGTGCTTTTTCAGTTGGTTGACATTCAAGAGACTGTTGTACACCAGCATGTTGGACACTGCTGTTATAATCTTCTTCTCACCAAACACTGCTGATGTAATCAGCCATAAACTCCTGTCAGTCACTATAAAAGCCAGACTTGCTCAGTGATGCTTGCTTTAAGTACTGTGCTTTTTTAAATAGGTAGAGGTTCTTTTCTCACTTCCTTCAACTATTTGTGCAGTTAACACTCACTATGGTGACTATTTCAGAACAATATATGAGTCTGCAGCTATGTCAAATCCTACTCCAACCATCTCAATGTAGCATACAATAATGATGTCATCATCCTGTATAACATGCACTCTGTCAGTATTCAAGACAAACCTGTCCTGTGACAGTAACATTAACTACTCTGTTTCCAGCTACTGTACCTTCACATATAGGGGTTTTAATCTGACAGCAAGTGACTATCATATCTGTACACACACCTATCACTTTTTTGACAACTTTACATAGGGCTGTGACTCCATATCCATGTCCTACACTCTTTCCAACATGTCAACCTCAGCATACAATGATTCTATCATACTCCATAAAGTGCAACATGACAGTGTTACTGTTGGATGAATGTGGTGTTGCTGCTTTTATATTGCATGTCATTCATCTTCTATACCTACACAGCTGTAATGTTCAAATCAGGGCCAGTCTACTACTATGTGTGTGTGGTTGGTGGTACATTATGGTCATTTTATGATCTTTGAAATTGTTCTTCATTGCACTACTTGGAAAATATTTCATGTAATCCCATTCATCCACCATCCTCCTTTTGCCACTGGTCACATGACATCCTTCCTGTAGAAGAGTAGATGATGTCCTCATGTAAACAATGCATACACACATCATGAAACAGAGTTCTTCCATGAGCCTATGCAAGCCATCTCAAAATATACGGACAACAGACATACTATCTTCCATAATATAGATATACAGAGTTTTATGAGGCATAGTAATGGCTGGGATTTCATATGATATGGGCCATTTGCCTAATAAGGTCCCATGGCCCTATGAATGGTTGACACGGTGCTGCTGTCATTGACATGTGCTATATTTGGGTATGGATGTACAGTATGGGTATAAAAGAGTTTATATTATATCACTGAATGCTTAAAAAAGTGAATGATGAATAATTGACCCGATGTAAGCGAAAGCTTACAATCTCAAAAGCTCAGAACAGTGATTTTTTTCCAAGGGAAAAAAAATCGCTGTTCCCAAAAAATAAATAAATAAAAAATAAACAAAAATTGAAAGAATACATAAAGTGGGGGGCTGTGCCCTCCACATCCCCCTACTTAATTATACCAACTTCGAGATTGCTCTACAGTGCCAAAAACGGCAAAGTAACAGAAGCGGCCAAGCGAATTATTTCCCTGGGAAAAAATTTGCTTAAAAGCCACTTTGCTATTTTGCCTTTTCATTGTTTTAAGTTTGACGAAGATGCATTCGATAGAATGCATCTTCGGTCATCCAATAGGAACCTGTATAAAAGGGCCTTACAATCTGTAATGTGAGCCAATGTATGTATGCCTATTGATGCCATTGCAGTACATGCTCCTTCTATAACAGCTTTAATAATATGCCTCCTAAGAACTGTTGACATGGTATGATATACTGTTATGTATTTTGTTGACATATCAGGACATGTGTTTTTGTAGTGGAGCACATCAACCTTCTACACAATTCTCATTTCACCATCACAGTGACACTTGCTGACACTGTCTTCAAGAAGGTTACCAAGGGTCATGCATGATGAATACACTGTCAACCTGTGTAAACTGAATAAAAAGAAAACCGGTAGGCAAAAAAGCATAAAAACAAAACTATTTTAATAAAATACACTAAGCAGACAATAACACAGATAAGTGCTTTCATACCATTCAGGTTCTTCATCAGATCCAATTAAAAAACATTTCAACATCATTTTATATGCTAATGCATCAAGTCACGTGACCTGAGTACTGGCTTAATTGGAAAAAAAATCATTCAATCCTTTCCCACTTGTTGCCTGCAGGATGTGCATCCATTTAATCTCAATGCATTCTGTCCTAGTTCTAATATCACCACCCCTTAGCCCAGGTACATAGAGTTCCAAGACCATAAATTTAAACCAGTGATCATTCCTTGCATTCTTCACATGTTTATAAAGTGCATTTTTCTCATCACATTTATTGATACTGTAAAGGTGTTCTCTGATATGATCCCTCAAACATTGGTTAGTTTTACCAATGTAGAAGGATTGGCAAACCTCACAAGAGGCACAGTATACCAAATTAGAACTATCACAGTCAGCATGAAGTTTAATGCTGTAAGCATGCCCCATATCTGTATGTACAAATTGATAATCTGAATTAATAAACCTGCAAGCATTACAATGATGGCAGGGGTAGGTGCCTATCTTACTGAGACTGATATTCCTGTCTGACTTGTCCAAAGGTTTATAACAGCATTTTCTTTATGGAAGGATGGTTCTTGAAACAAAAAGGAGACATGCTCAAAATACTCTTACACTTCTCATCAGACATCAAGACCCTCCAATTTTTTTTTTTATTTCAAGAGTTTTTATTTTCATTTTTCATTCACATAAATCACAATCATTTCCATTCTTATAGCATGATCATAGGTGAGTGGTATACATTGTAGTCAATATAGTAATGTAGGTCATAAAACATATCTATTTACACTATATACATAGATGCTTTCTCAGTCAATTCCGTTGTTATAAAAACAGCACATACAATAAGGATTTCAAGTACATAGCTTGGCTGTATGATTATGTGTATAGTTCTAGGTTCCTTTGTACCTTGTTATTATGTAGTATGCATGATGTTTTATGCTAATATGATGTTAAAGGTTTGTTCCCAAATTTCTCAGGCTTTCATATTTTTGTTTCTTTTATCCATTACTATTTTATGAGCTAAAAACATGTTTTATAGCTATTTTTTTTAATCTCTCCCAAGAGATATTTGTAGGGTCTAACCATTTGAGAGCTATGTATAGCTTCATTAGTAAGAAAATTATTAGAAGTATATTAGCTTTTTTTCCTGATATGTTAGATGGGAGAATATGTAGAAGGGTAAATTCCGATGTTAGTGTTGATGCTTGATATCCCATTTTTTGCAGTTGTATTTCGAGGGAATTCCAGAGTTTGTACATACATTTGCAACTCCAAAATATATGCATTAGGTCTGCTACCTGGTCCTTACAGTGTGGACAGTATGGTGATTTGGATGCATTGAATTTGTGGAGTATTGGGTGTGAAATATGGATTATTATACAATGCAAAGTCCGGCAAGTTGAGAAAAGCGCATGCTGATTGGCTAATTCAACCACCGTGTACATTGTAAATCAAAACGAACTAACAAAAAAAGTCCGTCCACTCACGTATCATGCAGTGGCGATTACAAAGCATTGAACACAAAAAGCAACACAGTAAAGCATTTAAATAACAAGTAAGAAACCCTAAACAAGTCACCATTACTGCAGCTAAATCACCCAAAAATCATTAATTCTATTATTACACTCCTCAGTCCCACAGGTCGAACAGTAATTAAGTAACGTATCATGCAGCCACAAATACACTATGTACACTTCATAATGCGCAATTACAAAACAAAATCACACAATAAAAGCAAGTAGCGTGAATTGTAATGAAACCATTGACACGTTTAGACTCCCTGCAATAGCTACACACAATTAACAAAGCGTAAAAGCTATGCATTAAAAGTAAAGGCAGCACACCCCCTCGCAAAAAAACAAAAAGCAGGCACTTCCATTTAGCTCCACTGTTGGTGCTGCAGTAGCATCGTTGCCTCATAGTAAGACGCTGTCCGGTTCAATTCTCAGCTAGAGCGTCTTCTGCATGGAGACATGCGTGAATGGGCGTACCTTCGTTCAATGTTGTGCATCAGGGCTGGCAAGCCGTTACGTAAAAATCAACTGCTAATCATTAGCGGACCGGAGTTCCACTGTGGCGACCCCTGACCGGGAAAAGCCGAAAGACACAAACAAATTGCAATAATAAGCCCACATAATCCAAGGAGTAGCAGATCTTACATCTGTGCAGACAGATTTTCCCCAGCAGCGTTATTTTTTTAGCTCCACTATTCCACGAGCAGTACAAGTCAGAACAGACACACCATACATAACTTCCACTACCAGCATATTCCTTCTAAAACCACATACCACATCACCATCTATTGACCAATTACTAAAACTACATTAAATATCTTTTCAAAAAGTTGATGTGCATTAAAACTGGACCAGATTTCTAACATACCTATAAGCTAATAAAATATAACTGCAGGTTATCACGTTCTAGACTACTTAAACTATATTTTACCCAGCACCACCTAGCCCTTTTGATAACATCCCTTCAAAAACCTGCATGAGCCTTCTTAAACATAAACACCGCAAAGTCAGACAGGAAAAAAAAACAAAACAAGACACACCATACATAGAAAAAAAAAATGGAAGTAAACTTTGAACTAATAAGTGCTAGTGAAATTGAAGAAATATTTAACAACATACCAGAAACCAGGATGAAACCATCAACAAGCAAGGAAGTTCTCCAACCACAAGAACAGGAAGTACTACAGCATTACACGTCCCATAGAGAAGACAACAGTGTGACAAGCCATACACTTCAAAAAGGTAAAAAAAACATTAAAAGTCTATTCCACACAGAAACCTAACAAAAGACATGCAGAAAAAACTCCTAAAGAAATAGAAACACTAGAATTAGTAAAAGAAGAATCAAGTACAAGAAAACAAACACAGTGGGCTATAAACATATTTCAAACAAACACAGTGGGCTATAAACATGTTTCAAACAATCACAGTGGGCTATAAACACATTTCAAACAAACACAGTGGGCTATAAACATATTTCAAACAAACACAGTGGGCTATAAACATGTTTCAAACAAACACAGTGGGCTATAAACATATTTCAAAACTCTCAAAAACAAAAAACTACAACATAGACTTCCACACTATTACACCAGAAAACTTAAACACAATACTTAGAGAGTTCTATGCTACAGTATGAAACACAAAAGGAGAAGAATACATAATAAGTGCATTTGTATCCTTACGTGCAGGACTTAACAGATATATAAACAACCCACCATTAAATAGAAAGATTAACATAATAACAGATCTACATCCAACAAATGCAAATAACGTATTTAAGTCAGTAATTAAAAATTACAGAAGACAAGGAAAAGATACAGCAGAACACCACCGCCCACTCACAATACAAGAAATGACACAACTGAGAAACAGCCAAGTACTTTCCCCAAACACAGTAGACAGACTTGTAAGAAAAGTCTGGTTTTATATACAGCTACACTTTGCATGACGTGGGAATGAAGGAATATGATATCTCACAGAAAACAGTTTTACAATAAAGAAAGATACAGATGGCACAGAATATGTAACAAAAAATCTTAACGAAAATACAAAAAAAAACACAAAGAACATGATGATGTTACAAAACATTTGCTAAGAGGATTCATGTTTAAAAACTGCACAGACCCTTTATATCCTGTACAAAGTGTCAAAAAATACTTACAAAAAAGACCATCTAATGCAAAAGAACGTTCCTACACCCAAAAAGACATCCACAACATGTACTTGACAAAATGGAAACATGGTACACAACACAACCGATGGGAATAAATTATCTTTCAAACATATTACCAGAAATCTGCAAACAAGCAAACCTATCAAAGAGATACACAAACCACTCCTTAAGAGCAACAGCAGTAACATTACTGTCACAATCAGGGATAGAAGCATGACAAAGAATGAGTGTGACAGGGCATGAAAGTGAAACATCACTACGATCCTACAGTAAACCAAGCTGGAAAGCACAAACTAGTAACTTTGAAAATGAAAAAAACAGGATCCAACCAAGAGACACGCTGAGGCAGAATGAGCTAGCACTTTCATCCACTTTTAATGATGTGAACTTCTTCAGAAAAACAAATAATAACCACCTAACCACCTTTTAAATGATTCATTACAGGAAATGATGTCATAGTCTGCACAATGAAATAAATTTAAAGTAATACTATATAAAATAATTAATATATCTATAAAAATGTATATACATACATATAAATAAATACAATATATCAGTATGTTATTCCATGCTCTATTTATCTATACTTTAAAAAACATTTTATGTTAATGACTTCATTAAGCCCTGGGTATGTATCAGCCCCAAAAAGGAGCTGCCAAAATGCTTCCCTCTGTTCTAATGTGTTGTCAATGTCACCAGCAAACATTTTTTTCTCTACGTAATCTAAAACAAAAAAGTCAAATTTCTTAAAATTTATACAAGAATATTATTATTATTTCTCCAAAGAGGTTATGACCGAAGGTGGTTAGAGGGAATAGAAAAAGAGGTTTTACTTTTAAAAAAAGGTGTTGCTCAGCCCATTTTGGCTTCTGAGGACATAATGGTGGGAGCTCCTATATGTTTACATCATAGTAACACAAGAAAAAATCAAGAATTCAACATAGCATTTCCTTTGCCAATAGTAAATGAAATTTGGTGTATAAAGGAAATCATTGAGAAGAACTGGAGAATCATTTTAGGTAACAATGAATTAAGTTTATCTTTGGGGTATTTACCAAAGTTTACATATAAAAAAGTTACAAACATTAGACAGAAGTTAGAAACTTCTCAGAAGTCAGAAACTCACAAGGACAGATCAGTTAGCAATAAAAATGTACTTTTGCATGTAAAGACTGTAAACTATGTTGGTTAATGTGTAATTTGTCCTTCATTACAATAGAACATTTGGGACAAACATTTTGGGCAAATAAATATTTTAATTGCCATAGTGAAAATGTAGTCTACATGGCTACTTGTTCCACATGCAAAAATTACTATATAGGCAAAACAAAAAGAGTTTTAAAACGTAGAATTTATGAGCATGTTCTAGCTATAAAGAAAAAAGATAAAAACAATTCTTTAGCTAGACATGCTCTTTCTTGTATGAATTTTAAGAAATTTGAATTTTTTGTTTTAGATTATGTAGAGAAAAAAATGTTTGCTGGTGACATTGACAACACATTAGAACAGAGGGAAGCATTTTGGCAGCTCCTTTTTGGGGCTGATACATACCCAGGGCTTAATGAAGTCATTAACATAAAATGTTTTTTAAAGTATAGATAAATAGAGCATGGAATAACATACTGATATATTGTATTTATTTATATGTATGTATATACATTTTTATAGATATATTAATTATTTTATATAGTATTACTTTAAATTTATTTCATTGTGCAGACTATGACATCATTTCCTGTAATGAATCATTTAAAAGGTGGTTAGGTGGTTATTATTTGTTTTTCTGAAGAAGTTCACATTATTAAAAGTGGATGAAAGTGCTAGCTCATTGTGCCTCAGTGTGTCTCTTGGTTGGATCCTGTTTTTTTCATCACTACGATCCTATTACCAACCATCAGTAGATGAATTTAAAACATTGGGAAAAATAATATCTGGAACACAACAAGTAACACCAAAAAAAACAATACATGAAGATAATATCAATAATACAACAGACAAAGGACAAAGAAAAAAAAATGAAACTCCATAACGCAGAACATCCATACATGGAAAATGAACTACAACATAGAAATCCAACAAAATAAGTAAGTAAATTGTAAATTTATACTAAAACCATATATATATATATATATATATATATATATATATATATATATATATATATATATGTGTGTGTGTGTGTGTGTGTGTGTGTGTGTGTGTGTGTGCATGTGTGTGTGTATAGACAGATAGATAGGATCAAATATATAAACATAAAACTAACTATAAACAAAATTTCTCATTACAGGTACTACACTAAGAAGAACTCAAGCCAACATATGGGCATAGACAACCATCAAGTCAGAACCAATAAAGAAATATAAAAGAAACGACAACATGAAGACATATCAAAAGCTTTAAAACTATATCTACTTATATAATTATTTCCTAACATTTCTTGAAAAATGAATAATAACTTGTATATAAATTAAAACAGAAATAAACAATAAACACAAACTGAAAGTGCGGACTATTTTATCTCACAAAAAGTGGAAGAATACAAAGTAAAGCAAACAAAAACCTAAATAACAACAACACAAATATAACACAAAACAAACTAACACCATTGTATAATAGCAATAACCCATGGCTGGGTGTGGGCAATGCTGGATTTACCCATGGTTGGCTTTGTTTGGTAACTCTAGCTTCACCCTCATGACCAAACCAAGCCAACCGTGGGTAAATCCAGCATTACCCACACCCAGCCATGGCTTATTGCTATATTAGTTATCATGAGCTGCACGTATGACAGATTTTTAAAGGTTATACTTTTTAGTGTTAGATTGATTGAATGACTTATTTGCTGGTACTCTATGGTTGGTTTTAATTTTCTCCAATAGTTAGAAAAAAAGGAGGTCCTTCTGAAATTTGATTTCACCTATCATTTTATATCAGTTAGATATTGTTTTCCTTGTTGTAAGAATAGTCTTCCAAAGCAGAGTACTGTTTTCCATGTCACTATTCAG
This sequence comes from Protopterus annectens, assembly GCF_019279795.1. Taxonomy (NCBI): domain Eukaryota; kingdom Metazoa; phylum Chordata; order Ceratodontiformes; family Protopteridae; genus Protopterus; species Protopterus annectens. The sequence continues at coordinate 1,647,386,398 of NC_056743.1, read as the reverse complement.
TATAGTAAGAGTAAGTTTTGAAGGTAGCTGGAACACAACTCTTTGATTTGTCTTAGAATTATTATATATGATTTGGGTAGATTTAGGTTACTTTTAATTTCTTGGACTGTACAGTTAATGTATGGGTAGATATCTTGGATTATTTTTCCTTTAATTTAGGGAAAGAGTCAAGCCCCCAGATTCTCAAAAGCTTGCATGTCGTGGATGATTAGTGTTAGATGAAATTTTGCCAATATGGCAGCCGAGCGATTCACGTACATGCACTTTTGATGTGTGCGAGCGCTGTAGCACTAGTGCTGCACGTCCCCAGCCCCTGTATGCAAATCACCCACTTGCAGGTGAAAACCATGCAAATGAGGTAAATTTGCCATCCAGGAAGCAGGGATCAGGACATGCAGGAATAGCATAATATGCAGAAATGTACTTGGTTAGTAACCGAGTACGGCACTGCAAACTGCAAAACTGAGCTATGACAGCTCCAAATAAAGGCTGCATAGCATTGAGGAAGCATGCCAATGGCCAAATAGAAGGCCACTGGCATTGCAAATAATGCCAAATGTACAAAATACAACCTTTATGATATGTCCGCCAATCAAGAACGTTGAAGCATAGGGAAGCAGCAAGCTAACAGGATGGGTGGGGAAATAAGGAAATAAATCAATAAACAACAGTCTAACTAAAATCAGTATTCTGCCATGCAAGTCAATGGCAGGCAAAAGACAACCTGGCCAGTGAGTAGTGGGTGCTAAGGGGGGAGGCACAGTGTGACACATGTAACTATGCATTAGCAGACAATTCTATGCAAATGAGGGGAATTATAGTGAATCCCAGTTTTCCCCAGGATGTGAGGCAGGTCCCAAGAGTGTAAGAGTATAAATACCTGGGTGCAAGACTAGGATATAGGTAACATCATGGGGGTGTGTGTCAGGCAAACTGTAAGCATTCTGGAGCCCTGTGGCATGGGATTGCCCCTAGCTTAGCACAGCTAAGCTAGGGGGTATGTCTAAACTTGCCTAGCACCCTTTACAAAGTGTAAGCGGGTGTGCGCACTGCACACCGGGTTGTGCAGGAAGAAAAAAAGAAGTTAAACTAGGAAATAGCAGCTCTGTGCACATTTGAACAGGGAGACAATGGGAAGGGAAAACAGCAGTAGGAAGGTAATCTAAGAGAACTAGCTGAGCAGCCAGGTGAAATGTATTAGAATCAGCTAATTACACAGATGGCACACCAGCCCAGCCCAGAACATTACTATAAACTAAGCAAACACCTTCCCCCCTGGTTTTTCCACACTCTACACCACCGGTGTATACAAGTGGGGAAATTTTAACAACCAAACCTACAAAATGAGAAGGGCTACAGCAGGCAACAGAGAACAACATGTGCAAGATGCTGAGGGTGGTGAGGATGTGAATGCTGCTCAACAACCTACAGTGAGGAGACAGAGAAGAGTATACAGACCCAGGGTAACCTACCAGGGGCTACATGAGCTGGAGATAGTGAAGCACTATAGGGTGGACAGAGACCTCCTACAGCAAATTGTTGAGCTGTGCAGGCCACACCTGACATGCCAAACTGGCCGAGGGGAACCCATCCCAGTGGATATCAAGGTATGTGTAGGTCTAGGTATACTAGCTACAGGTACCTCCCAAAGCACAACTGGGGATATCATGGGCATCTCACAGCATCAGTATCCAGAGTATTCCACCAGTTCTTGGATGCCATGTCAGCACATGCCAGTGAGCACATATATTTCCTCAACACACGTGAGGTGTTGACCAGCAATATGCGTCTCTTCCACGAAACAGCAGAATACCTTGGGGCAGTGGGTGCTATAGACTGCACGCAATTACGTATCAAAGCACCATCCAGTGAGCAGGGTATGCCTACATCAACTGCAGGGGCATCCCCTCCATCAACTGCCAGGTCATATGTGATGCCCACGGCATTATAATGAAAGTGTGTGATGGCTGCTCTGGAAGCTATGATGATTCACACATATGGCATCTGACACAGCTGTACCACAGTGGTCACCTAGTGGGGGATGCTGGGTACCCACTGGAGCCGTGGCTGATGACACCCATCAGAAATGCACACACACCTGAACAACAATGCCATAATGAGACACATGCACAGGCCAGACATATAATAGAGTGTGTCTTTGGGATGCTCAGGTCATGGTTCCGGAGTCTGGATACATCTGGTGGAGCCTTGCATTATTCACCAGCTACATGTACCCAAATTGTTATGGTATGTGCTTTGCTACACAATATGATCCTGCAGAAACAGCTACAGTGGGAACAGCATGGGGCAGGGCCACATAACTTCCCACCAATGCAAGGCCTGTACAGGCACAGAGTGACTCAGAGGAGGAGCAACCTGAGCCTGACCCAGTAGGCAGAAGGAGACATGCCCAGTATGCCCTGGCCTTGGCAAAGAGGCAATGCATAGCATATGCACTGACACAGTAGGGACCCAGGGAATGACACCTCTCTCTGACTCACACAGACAGTAAAAGGGATGCCAAACATGACACTACATGTGCCCAACGATGTATAGGGAGTGTACTATGTGCATCCACCATAGGCAGCCCTCCAGCTCCATCCTCATGCCTGGCACACCCTCAAGGTAAGTCAATAAACCTACCAATTGCCAAATGGAGTAGAATGTGTTGTACCTGCAGCTATGGTATGGATGTGACCATGCAAGGAAATTGGGTGGCAGAATGTTAAGACAGCAGACAGTAGACACCCATAGTGGCACCATGACATCTGTAATACATACTGGAGTCACCATAGTCACCAGTACTACACAGGGTGACAAAACCCACTGCAGGAAATTGGCTGAGCAACATGTGTGTCCATAAGGGCCACACATGAAAGTCAGGAAGGTTCACATACCCAACAACAGTCTCAGCCAGCAGGACAGGTGAAGACAAACACAAACAAAAGCTGTACTATGGCGTCTGAATGTGCCCTGTGGGTAACCGCTCCCCCAGGCCTACACAGACAGAGCACAGCAGGCCAGGCAGTCGAATGTAAGTTGTGAAGTCTAGGAAGTCAGAAACTAATATGTAGGTAAACAAAGCTAGGATCTGTAGTATACTGTTATCCCTCTAGCCAGCAGGATAGGTAAGACTACAGACTCAAATGGAATACCTGACATACCAGTACAGTCCTAACAAATGTGTATAAATGTCAGGTGTGCCCCCCATCCAACGTACACTTATAGTAACAGTCAGGTGTGCCCCCCCACTCCTGTGTAGAACAGTAGAAAAAGTCAGGTGTCCACCCCCCCGCTATGCAGAAATGTAGCAACAATCAATGCCAAATGACCGATGGATACCCTGCAGACACAGCATGCTACCTGTCGGTGTACAACACAAAGGTCAGCACTGCAAGTACAAACTACATGGACTTGATCCACACATGCAACACAGATGGCCATACTGGGCATGCTCACACACTTAGAGGAATGAAGGCAATGTCAGTCAACAACATACTGAAATGTCATACTGGGCATGCTCACACACTAAACACATGAAGGCCATGTCTGCAAACACCAGTGGACTAGACATATCTGGCAGTCGCAGTTCTCAGTGCAGACACATGTCAGTATGCACCACTCCTGCCTTGCACACACTGTGGATAGGAATACAGGCATATATGTAAGGATAACACACTATAATAAGCCAAAGGTAGCCGGGCATAGATGTGTGTAAGAGGGTGACCATGACAAGGAGCCTTCCAGTCCTGTCCCACCCAGCACACAGCCAAAGGGCCCCAAACACATGAGGTGTAGATGTAACTCACTGCAGATACTAGCCACCAGTACCTGTCAGCATGACAGTCTATGTGGTGCATGTGCCAGCTTTGCAACATGACTGTACAAGGAAGTATCCATCTAGTAGCTGTATATACGTACCTGTGGCATATGACCCCATGTGTGCCCACATGTGGCATGTCAACCCCTACATGAATGGGATATGGCCCATGCACACACTGCCCTCCTGAGGTCATCCAATGTGAATTACACCTTTGGGAGAGCTGTAGCTCAGTAATCTCCATGATGCGTCCCATAACTGCGTACTGCTGTAGTGATAAACTAGTTAGGTAGTAATTCTAACCCAAGACCTGGCAGTTGTGTGAGTGTGTGCTTGTGTGCATGTCAGTCTGTCTCTGTGTAGAGAGAAATGCTTTTTAGAATACTCACACTCTGTACAATGCATATACTCAATTTTGGCAAGGCTGCTGGTGTCGCCCACCTAGAAATACACCTCTGGGAAAAGAAGAGCACAGTAATCTCTGTAGCGCATCCTGTAACTGCATACTGCTTAGATAGGCGTTCTAACCCCAAACTTGGCAACTGTGTGTTTGTGTGTGAATCTGACTGAGTAGAGGGCAATGCTTTTTAGGCTACTCACACACCGTACAATTCATATACTCAACTTTGGCAAGGCTGCTGATATCACTCACCTAGAAATACACCTCTGGGAAAGTGATAGTCCAGTAATCTCTGCAGTGGGTCCTGTAACTCCATACTGCTGTAGTGTAATAAAATAGTTAGGAAGGTGTTCTAATCTCAGACCTGGCAACTGTGTCCATTTGTGTGTGAATCTGTGTGTATGACTGAGTAGAGGGCAATGCTTTTTAGGCTACTCACACTCTGTACAATTCATATACTCAACTTTGGCAAGGCTGCTGATGTCATTCACCTAGAAATACACCTCTGGAAAAATAATAGCCATATAATCTCTGTAGCACATCCTGTAAATGTGCACTGCTGTAGTGTGATAACATAGTTAGGTAGGTGTTCTAACCCCAGACCTGGCAACTATATGTGTGTGTGTCTGACTGAATACAACGTAATGCTTTTTAGGCTACTCATACTCTGTACAATTCATATACTCAAGTTTGGCAAGGCTGCTAATGTCACTCACCTAGAAAGACACCTCTGGGAAAGTTATAACCCAGTAATCTCTGTAGTGCATCCTACTGCTGTAGTGTGATGAAGTAGATAGGCAGGTGTTCTTACCCCAGACTTACCAACTGTGATTGTGTGTGTGTGTGTGTGTGCGTGTCTGACTGAGTAGAGAACAATGCTTTTAGGATACTCACACTCCTTAGAATTCATATACTCAATGTTGGCAAGGCTACTGATGTCACCCACATAGCACTACACCTCTGGGAAGGTTGTAGCCCACTAATCTCTGTAATACATCCTGTAACTGCGTACTGCTGTAGTGTGATTTAGAACTGTGGTAGAGTTCCATCTCCACCCATTGCAGTTCTGTATGTTTTGTGTTTATTTCAATGTCTGTGTATGGAGCAACACATTATAGGCTACTCACTCACAGTACATTACAAATGCCCTACTATGGCAAGCCTGCTGATGTCAGTCATTTTGAAATACACATTTGGGGAAGGGCTTCTCTAATAATCTCTGTGGTGCATCCTATAACAGCTCTATGCCTTAGTGTGATATAGACCTTGGTCAGGGGTTCTATATCCACACATATTAGGTGTGGATATTTTGTGTGTGTATCACTCTCTGTGTAGGGAGCAATGCATTTTAAGCTAGTCACTCGCAGTACAGTTGACATGCCCTAGTTTGGTAAGCTTGCTTATGTCATTCATTGTGAAATACACCTTCGGAGAAGATGCTCTTCAGTAATGTCCATGGCGTGTACTATAACTGTGTAGTCCTGTAGTGTAATAAACTACTTAGTTAGGGGTTCTACTCCCAGACATGACAGGTGTGTGTTTGTAACTTATATCCTGTGTAGAGGTGGTTGTGAATGTGTGACACCTGTGGGCAATGTGGAGGGGTTTTGCTTATTTAATTTATGGTGGCCCTACTATATATCACAAAGCCAACCATACCGGGATAACAGATGTAAATCAGCTGAGAGGCTGGGGTGCAAACCATACCCATAAATGTGACATCAAGGCCAGCCAATCACACTTATCAACCCCACTGTGCCTTCACATGTGACTCACAACAGACATACCATGCATCACAACATGCCCTGTATGGGCAGATGACACTGACATCAGGGAATGCTGTTGGCATGCTATCAATGTAGGTGCAGGGTAAACCTGCTGATCATTACCAGTTTCTGTCATAGGTGGGCAAGACTGGCACATATGATGATAATCTGTGCTCACAGCATGGGCCAGACACCCCAGGCACAGTTCCACATGTCACTGTACAGGCATGTGGGAGGTGTGCACATCCCAGACACCATACATGTCATGGACTAGGGAACACATACATGGCAAGTGATGCACAGCATTGGCCAATAGTCACCCAGGTGACTGGATGGGGGAAGCAATACCCACCTGTGTGGTCAAATGCAGAAACTACAGGCCTGAGCCACAATGAAGACCATTGTCATGTGGCTTGATGCCAAGGTTTACCCAACGCTTACCCTTGTATAGCCTGTTGGCACTGTTGACCACCACACATTCGTGCAGACAAGTACCCATGCATGTCAGAACTGGCACCCTTTGTGTTCATGTGTGCATTGTATGGTGCGCATGTCCACATCCGCACTGACTACAACCACCCAGGGCACAGTGAAGCATGCTGTCTGATGTCTGACACCTCCTCATACTCACTGCCCATATGACCTCTATATGACTTTTGTGGTGCATGTGATACCTGCACATTGATGTGTTGTGGCAATCCCACTAGTGATGAGTTGCACTCCTTGCTCTGCCAAGTGTGTCAATGTGTGTGCATCCCTGTGTGAGTGTGCCTGTGTTGAGGCTGGTACCTGTTCATGCAGACAGGCATGTGTACTGTATATCTACCATATCTCTGTTGCAGATATCACTCACCATCACATAAATATTCTGAGTGCTCCCCAGCAGGTAGCCCATGTGGAGCATCCAATAACTGCATTGAACTGCGATAGCACTACATAGTTGTTGGGGGTTTAATACCCTGTGCTGGTAGGTGTGTGACACTAACATGCTTCAGTTTTACTCTCCCACCCTCACTGACATGTATTCGGCTCTGTCTGCCTCCCCCACTCCTTCTCTGGTGGATGTGGAGACCCACACCTGCTTTGCTTAGACAGCAGCATGTGTATTTTAAGTGATGCTCATGATCAGCTGATGGCCTCTGCATGAACTGCAGCCCTCCAGTAGCTGATTGCATGTGGAACAGCTGTGGTAACATTCCCATAGTCAATTGCATGGAAACACACTCCAATACCTGGGAACATCATGGTGGTGTTGGCCCTTTTCTGTCACTGTGAGCAGGATCTAGATCTGTTGGCAAAAGCATTTCAGATTGATTGGGGATTTACCTCTAGCAACATACACTGTGAAAAGAGGGCAACATACAAGAGGGGGATGTGCCTGGCCTAACTACAGACTGTAAGTGCTGCTATACTGTATTTGGAGTAATGTTGGTTCAACAGTGTTTGTCTGGATATGCCTGCCGTATATGTCACAATACCTGCTATGTCAGTTCCATGTACATGAGGAATCCCCATCTGCAGGGTCATCTGCAGACCGGGCAGTGTTGTACCTTTGGTCTCATGTGCTAGCCACAGTGCATCTACCTATGGAATGCAGAAGGTAGTGTGAGGATTGCAGTCTGTAGATGGTGAAGGCCGTGACAGTTACTGACTTCATATCCCTCATAGGACATATGTTGCAACAAACCCCATAACAATGGTGTATTTATGAGGTTATCACAGCAACATGTCTATACTGGCCCTGTGTATGTGCTGTCAGCCACACCTCTGTCAATCTTTTTACATATGTCATGCATGAAGTAGAGCATACATGCTGTACACCATAAATAGAGTCCTCATATCTGATAACAAGCTAGGGCTGTGTCAGATTGCTACATATGTCATGTACAGTAGGGGTTATATTTCATGATATAACCTGGACATTCTGTGGATGTTTGTACAGTACTGAGGTCTGTGTAGTGATGGTGAATGTTGGCAGTGTATGTATTGTTAATATGTACCTTAGCCTGTGTACAGACTGTGGTGGATGTCATTGTTCTAGCTCCCCTTCTATCTGATTTTACATGCTGCCCCACTGTATGGTATCATTTTGGCATACATGATTGTAGGGCCATACACACACATGTCCCATACCAGAGACAGAAATCAGACCAAACTGTGTAGCAGCCTAGTATATGTAGGTCATTCTGTGAGTGGCACATATAAGGATGGTGTAGAACAGATAGTCCATATACTATAATAATATGCTAGCTTACCATATGTGGCTGTGGCTGTGTTCACATTGGTTGTGATTATGCACTTTCACACATGTGTATCTTACCCTGTGCAGTGACATGGCTGTTGTGCCTGCTATATATGCAGGTACATGTGAATTCCCCCATATGAGATGTAGGCCAGTGTTGTGCCAGTCTGCTTGTAGCCTGCACAGTGCATTGTTACATATCTAGCAGCTTAGTGTACTTACCCAGTGAAATGTCATGTGCAGATACTTGCCAGATGCACTGCTGCCAGGTCTCCCTTAAATGTCATATATGTCAGACAGAGCAGTGGGATGCTGTACAGATATATTTCAATATCTAGTGGGTAGTATGTGGTCATGGCACCCCTGTACCCACAGTCATTATGTGTCAAGCCAGACAGGAGTATGTGAATGCAAAACCTATGGTGGCATGTCTACTAGTCGTTATGTGTTATACCCATCTACATGGCTGTCTACATTCATATTGTCAGGCCTGGTACACATGTTGTGCACTAAGAGATTATGTGTATACCTCCGGACTGTACATTGTGAGTCCGAAGTTCCACATATATTGGCCAGTATCTTTGCTGCACTCCACTTTACAATGATTTCCTTAGGATTTCTGTCAGTAGCCAATGGCACACATATCATAAGCAGATGTGACCTCCAACACAAACCATGTCTGTGAAGCCACTCCCAATGACAGTAGCAATAGTCTAGTAATATGCCTGCTATCCATACCTGACATCCCCTTGCACTACGAATTTGGGACTATAGGGACTGGGGTAGGGCTACACTCTATGTCCAGGACATATAGTGGAAATATATGTACATATACTTATCCGGATAGATATATGTATATGATTACACATGTGTAGGACTTCCAATTACCACCACCATGGCAACCACCCACTATGAATCCCTACATCATGTGGGCGTGGTCCCTTTACATTTCCTGTGTGATGGACATCCTTCCTGTGTGTGGCCATCAGTGTTACAGACAGCAGGTAGAAATACCACATACAGGAGAACCTGCGCACTCAGGGCTGCCACATATTTATAGGAGGAACAGGAACTACAGACAGACTGTGAGTAGAGTTCTGTTATGCTTTGTATAGTACTCGTGTTACAGGGTGTGTGTGTGTGTGTGTGTGTGTGTGTGTGTGTGTGTGTGTGTGTGTGTGTGTGTGTGTGTGTGTGTGTGTACATACTAGTTCACCTTGGAATGCATTCTGTCTGCATAGCTCACTACTGTGAGCCTATTCTCTAGCTGGACAGTGGTATGCCTATCATGTGTTGTCCATCTACCACACAGGTCCTGTGTCAGATATTACACTGGTAGTGTGTGTGTTGCATGCTATCAGTACATGGTTACATCCATTTCTGTTCCTAACCTCAATTCCCTGACTAAGGGTACATTGCATACTATTCTGTAACACCAGCACCTTCCATAGTGTATAACAACACTGTTCCACATATGTGCCTGTGTTCAAGCCTCTGTCCTCCATCTGAATACCTAGCTTTGCACATATGTCATGCTGTTGGGGGTTGTTCTGTAGTGGACTGTGAGTATATTACACTGCCATTGCTGCTATTAGTCCACTGCTGGTGTATCCCCCACACATACTGTGGGGCTGGTGCCATATATGTGTGGGCATCATCTACACAATACATGTGTGCCCTTATGCACTCCAGAGGCCAGTGTATGTAACAATGGTATATGGGCCTGTATTATGGAGTCTAGGTGGGGAGCACCATAAATAACCTAGGATGTTACAACATGTGGGGGTATCAGGGGTGAGCTGCTGCAAGGTATCTGGATGTACAGTGCCGTATACTTCACCTATATTTACATTGCTTACATGAATTGGTGTACTGCACGCCTACTGCCTCCTGCCATATAGAATGTTCTGTTTGTTGGTGCGCTCGTGATGGTGTCAGTTATGCCTTATGTACCAGTTACAACCCATGTGATTACATAACGTCTTAACAACCTACTGAGTTTGTACAGAGTGTAGATAGAGGGTGCTGAACTACACACCTGCAGTACATACTGTAGAATTTTTGGCATCCTTTGGCCCAGTATGTCTTCACTAATGTACAATTTGAAGGGCGAGGCCTCAACAGCAACAGTTGTGAACCTTACCAAACTACTGTATTAGTGTAAATGTTTCACAGTTACAGTTCTCTGTTTATATGGTTGTCAGTGTCTGAACAGCTATATGACATGGCATGTAGAACTGTAATAGTACACAATTATAGGTTTCCCATTTCTGCAAACCTGTGTGTGGCATCTTTCCTATGACCTTTCTATGGGTATATGTTGCAGGCAATGATTGACATTTGTATGGGTGGCCCATGCAGTGTCCAGTTGTTCAGGTGGTAACTGTAGACATAGTGACTGTTCCATATTGTGTGCACCTTCTACATATGTATCATACTGTACATATATCTGTGTGTGTATGTGTAGTCACATGTATACACACACACACGCACACACACACACACACACCCACACACATATATGTGTGTGTGTGTGTGTGTGTGTGTATACATATATATATATATATATATATATATATATATATATATATATCAATATATGGGTTTACTTCATATGATCAAAAGCTCATATGATCGACACTCATTTCACCAACACCAAAACACCTAAAGTTCAAAACACTGAAAACTCATTTGGTCGAAACTCATAACATTGACACATGAAATTCACAGCATTATGCCCTTTCCCCACTGTGGCGCGACCCTGGAGTTAAAATAAATAGATAGGGGGTATGGGGGGCACAGGCCCCACATTTGGGGGTGGAGCCCCCACAATATTTAGATAACTATTGTCATTTTTGTTATAACTATCCCCATGTATGTTTAAAATTTATTATGCATGTGGGGGACTGTGCCCCCCACACACCCCCTATCTATTTAGTCTAACTCCAGGGTCAGGCTACAGTGGGGAAAGGGTATAATGCTGTGAATTTCATGTGTCGATGTTATGAGTTTCGACCAAATGAGTTTTCAGTGTTTTGAGCTTTAGGTGTTTTGGTCTGTCTGAAAGGTTTGTCGATCATATGAGCTTTCGATCATATGAAGTAGACCCAAATATATATATATATATATATATATATATATATATATATATATATATTTATATATATATATATATATATATATATACATATATATATATATATATATATATATATATATATATATATATATATTTGTGTGGGGGGATGTTGATGGCTTCCACATATTACATGTCCTATGGGAGGTAGAATGTACTTGGTAGTGTATTGTAGGGTTCACTTGTTTGGCTGTGGGAGGATGCCTATTTGTATGAGATGTATAGCGTTTGGGGCCTCTCAACTCCATTTACGCTGCATGTGGACATGTGCGTATTTGTTAATCTGCCATTGCTATCTACAGATGTATGACCATATATACCTATACAGACATATATATATATATATATATATATATATATATATATATATATATATATATATATATATATATATATATATATATATATATATCTATATATATATATAACCATGTCCATATATACATACATAGATATATATCTGCGTACACATATGTTACATTCTGTGTATATATAGACATATAGGTGTAGACACATATATTTGTCAATTTAGGCATATGCATGTATATATGTGGATATATATTGATATATATGTATATAGTGTTAGGAATATATATATATATATATATATATATATATATATATATATATATATATATATATATATATATATATATAGATATATATATAGATATATAGATATATCTACATATCAATAGATATGTTGTACCTGTTTAGTTATTAATACCGTTACACACACAGACATCTAGGTGTTGGTATACATTCTCTGTACTGTTGCATGACAGGACTGGATGATATGTTTCTGGAAACATTGAATGCCTTTGTATGTGTCATAGCTCAATGGTAAATCACTTTGTGCATGGAATGTAGGGTCCTTGGTTCGAGCCTTGCAGAGGCAATTTATTATGTTGCTGAGCAGAACACGGGCAGTTGAATATAGAGTGATTAAGACACTGTAAAGCAGTTGTACGTGGGTTTGTGCAGAGCTAAGCACTGCTAACCTCCGGTTACAGTTTCTCATACTCTGTTAGCCTTTAAATTGCTTAACCTGTGTAGGCATAGCTTATGCCCTGACAAGCAAGCTTTAACCCAGTTACTGCTGCTTACAAGTGACTACTCCCACTTACCCCTGTGCTAATTCCTTTAAAAGAAAAGAAAAAAAAGGTTGATATGAAAGTGGTGAAAAAGGGGCAAAAAGAGGGCAAGACAGTAGGGAAAATAGTTTGGCATGTGCAGGAAGGGTGTAGGAAAGGTCCATAGCTGCCCATTTCTTCTACAGCAGCAGCTGTGCATATATACTGTATTTTCAGGTTGATTTGGAGCCTCAAACCCCTGGGAGAAGGGTGAGGACAACATAAATTTGTTGTGATGCCAATTAGACCAGATTACATGTATCCCGTGGACATGTGTGTGAAATGGACAGCTATGTATGGGGCAAGATTTTTTTGTGAGAACAGCTTGCCCTTTTATTTTCCAGGTGAGCGTGGGATGTTTGGGAGGGGTAGTAAGTATAATTGGGGAGGTAGGTTGAGTAGGTTAACAGACAAGACAAACAAGATGCATACAGGGGCGGTATATGACACATGTGTGTTTTAATACTACTGATTATACCAACATCATTCAGGACTTGTTATTTGATCAGGATAATTATACACATGTGTCCATTAACCAGATACACATCAGATACCATTGTATTGACAGTTTTTGTTAGAATTTTTGTTGGATCAATGTATTGACCAGGACACCTATGATCTTTTGACCAACACCCACCCCAGGGTTCCTGTGATTTTTGGCATACCTAAGGTGCACAAGAGCATTTTCTCCCCACCCTTTTGACCCATAGTGTCTGCTAGGGGGTCCAAGACCCATAATTTGTCCACATTTGTGGAAAACAAGGTTAAACATATTGTCGAAGGAGTTCCACATTTGGTTAGGGACTCCTGGAATTTTTGGGTCAACTTAGTAAAGAAATATGGAGCCCAGATCTTATTTTCTTAACCATAGACGTTAAGAATTTATTCACCTGTATCCCTAAGAAAGATGGTATGGAATTTTTCGAGGATATATTATTTCTCGATTCCAGTTTGACTCATGGGGAGGTCACCTTTATATGTTAATTAATATCTATGGTTCTAGATTATAACTACATCTATTTTGAAGGCAACATTACTAACAAATTTCTGGGGTGGCTATGGGAGCAGTATGTGCACCAGTGTATGCCAATTTAGTCCTTTTTGGATGGGAGCTTAAACATGTTTTCAATAGCACTTGGTGGGCTGAACATGTACTATTATACAATCGATACCTGGATGACAGTTTTATTCTATGGAAGGGAGACAAAGTCAATATTCCTGCATTCATTGATTATTTGAATGGAACTACTACCTTCCTCAAGTTTACATTTTCCTGTCACAAACAACAATTACCATTTTTGGATACATTAATTTCCCATAATGACCATGGCTTCAGATCTCAGGTTTTTCATAAGAGTACTTTTTGCAACTCTTACTTGCACTTCAGCAATCATCACCCCTTGTCCCAAAAGAAAAGTATTGTTAAAGGATAGGCTATACGTATTGCTAGAATGACTTCTGAACATATCAATGTCAAAAAAGAATTTGTTAATTTGACCAACATGTTTTTACAAAGGGGCTATCCCAAAGACATGCTAAATTCAATTTTGGATGAAGTGTATGGTGAATGGGGTAGGAAATACAAACCCCTTTTGGGAGCAGGTCAGTTTACAAACCCACCCTTGGGTAGTCCCCAATACCATCGTGGGTCTGGGGCATTTACAAGAGCATGTATAGTACAATACAGTACTATATCTAAAAATATTAAAGCTATTATGCGAAAAAATTGGAGTACTTTTAGAACCAACCAGGTTATTTACCAAACTTTGGGTGACCAACCCTTTTTTACAAACAAGGTGGGAAAGAATCTTAAGAAATTGGTAGAGAAAACAAAAAATTGTATTGGAAATGGGAAAGGGACTACAAGTTGTGGTAGTTGTTCCCAGTGTAGTTTCATTTTTAGGGGAACTGTTACTACACTGAGCAACAGATTAAGCACTAACATCAATTTTAGGAATGGTAATTGTAGAACACAGAGATTAGTATATCTGGCAATGTGTGGTACCTGTCCGGCATACTACGTCAGAAAGACGGAAAGATCTTTCAAAAGTAGGATTTACGAACATTTATATGAATTAAAAAATAAAAAGGAAACTAATGCATTGTACAGGCATTCACTAAGATGTCCAAATTGCCAAGGCTTCAAGTTTGGTATATTAGACACCGTTGACATTGAACCCGGGGGGGATTGGAAGAATCAGCTTAGCAAAAAGGAACTTATTTGGCAACTCGGGCTCGCCGCCAACTTCCTCCCAGGACTAAATGATAACGTATCCATATTACCAGCCCTAAAGGAGAGAATCCATATCAAGGATTGGGACCTCAGACTAAATAGATAACTTTATAATCAGTGTGCATTTCCTGTCTACTAAAACTTACAAGAAATGTTAAATGTTTTTTTAAAAAGTATTCCTATGTTTTTTAGGCATGAAAAATGTTTATATTTTATACATACATTCTTTTATATATTTTAAATACAAAACAAAAAAATCTTTTAAAACTGTGTATTTTCATATACTATGTTTCACGAGAGCTGTGCATGCATGTATATAGACTTTTATACTTGAGAATTTAGTACTTATTTTATATTGGAGTATGTATCTTTAAGCAAATTTTTTTTCTTAATTGATTGATTTAACCTAATTCATTAGTTTAATATGTGCTAATTTTTAGGTATATATAGACCTCTTCAAGCATGTGAATTATCCTTGTTCTGATGAAGTCATTGTCTATGATGAAAGCGCTTAACAACTAATGCATTTTGCTGGTGTTTGATTCAAATTAAATGGAGTTTTCCTTGATGGCTACTGGGTGCATTACTTTTGGTTACATGTGTGGGGTAAACATCTTTGTTGGGGAGGGGTGTTTGGAAGTTGCAAGCCCATGAGCCCCCAAATAGGAACAGTGGGACTGAGGTCCCCAACCATGGGCAGTCACCTCTGCACCTTCACAGCCCCAAAGGTGGCTGTACTGGTGGCTGTGTAGGAGGGCAGGCTCACCCTCTAATTGTGCCACTCAGCCCTCAAGCTGGCATAGCCATTCTCAAAACTCCATATCGAGCTCCCTATGCACCATGGCCTAGACATGTTGACGGGTGGCAGGTTACCCTCTGCCCCCGCTACCGGGGAGGTGAGCCCCATCCCCTGCACCACACAAAGGTGGCACAGGGCCCACAAGGAAGCAGGTCCCAGGCTGGGCCCCAGATATGCTGGTGCCCGGTACCATGGCCAGCTGAGGTGGGACAGGTGGGTCCACGAGGACTGGCCTTCCCATACGAGCTATGTTGTAGCAGGTTTATGACAGATATGGGTTAGTAACAGTCAACAGCATTCAGGATTAGTTATAACAGCATGCATATGTATTCCCATTAATCTGAAATGCCAGATGTAACACCATTGCAGAGCAAGCAGAACACATGCATATATGGAACAACAGTGGCCATTACAAGAGCATGCAGGTTTCATTGATGGCAACAGGCCACCAATATGGGTGCATTTTAACATGGCACATGCATAGAAATAAATGTGAATATTTATAAGCCATTAGGATATATGTCCCAACAAATGTTTGGAGTGTACACATACCAGCTGAGGAGTGTCATTGGGTTATTTTGCACATATGGTAGGGTTGAGAGAGTTCAATTAACAGCTAATATATCCTTGTAGTTTTCACAGTGTTCTTAGTCATTGCAGTGATCTTTCCCTTACATGTATTATTACACTACCCAATGGCTTTATATTGTAGACTGATATGTTTATAGATTATTATATATGTGACCTGTGTCTTACATACAGGTGTGACAAGATGCAGGTCTTAATGCAACGTATGTTGGGTATTGCTGTCATACACTTTGGGTGAGGTGCTAGAATGACAGGTATGTTTTCATATACATTCTATGACTATGTACATGTTTGACTATCAGTTATTATGTCATTAACAGCTGCCTACATTTCTGGGATCATCACACTGCTTTTTCAGGGGAACAGGGTACCAGGCAGGTGATATGGGCCATGTATATGGACATGCTAGACAGACTAAAACAGTTGTGGGGTATGAATATGCATACAACTGTCTATCTGAACATACTAGCATATGCTGTACAGTTGGGTGTAATTATGCATTCAGTTTTCTATCTGAACATTGTAACAAAATCTGTACAGTTATGAGGTATTATTATGCATACAACTTACTAGCACTCTCGCGATTCAAACCCCTGCTGTGTGTGACAACAAAATGATAGTTAACATCACAGTACACTGTGCCATCAGAGAATTGATGTGAAGCTTTCTACTGTTTTCTATCTAAGTCTCCCTCACTTGTGCAATATGTCTGACCTCTTGGCACTTCCAACATTGTTATACAGAACTTCATACAGATTTTATCTGCATACCACAGCGTGGGTAACACTGCTTAATACAACTATTTATAGTATGCAACAATTCAACTACATATGACGGAAGAGTAAACAGAAGCACTCCAGGGGTTATACCATTATTCACAGAATATTACACATTTATTCCTACTGGTACGACACTTTCTAAGGCTCTTATATTTATTTGTTATGACAGTACATGCAGAGAAATACTAACCTGCCTCACGATGCAGCCTTTGCAACCTAGCATCATGGGCTTGCTGGTTCGCAGCCCAGACATCTACAGCTGTCAGAGGAATACTACGATATTTAGCCATACCTATCCATAGTATACACAAGCTAGGCAATTCTAAACTACATAGTGGAATGAGTACTTACTCAGTACTGGGGCATTAGCCATCTGCCAAAACTCCTGGATCCACTGTTCCAGTACATCCCCCTTCCACCGCTTCAGGTCAGCATGGTGTTGCCTGACCTGCTCACCAGTCCAGAGGATACCTGTGGCACTGGTGAGGTCACTGGCAAGACTGTCCCAGGCCTCCATTTTATACCATGAGCCCTGGTACTGGCCCTGCAGTAGTGTCAACTCATGGTGTTTTACCAGGAGCCATACCATGAGTTTTGACTCCTGAATGCCACAGCACTGCACTATAAAATGAGCGCCTTTACCCACACCAACCATTTTGCCTGCAATAGGAAGCTATAACTAGTTATGGATTGTATTCCTGCCTGTGTGGTTTAAATATGGCCAATTACCCACACTTTTCTGTGATTGGCTGGGTTTGAAGAGGCTAAGCTATGGGCACACCTGCTTAACTAAGATTGGCAGTGCTTAAAAGGGTATACCAGTAGGCAGATTGGATTGGCTCCCCTACACATTGCTTACTCTTACTAAGTTGAGCTGTGATGCGGTTAGCATTGCTTAATAGTTAATTTGCACTATATGTGCCTTTTGGCAGTGATGTATTCTTTATTACAGGTTATATATGTGTCTGGTATCTGTGATTCATGTGTACATACACTGTATAGGGACCTGGGGACCTCTACACTTTATTACAATACCACCTCACATCTATGCTTACTGCAGTACTCCAGTTCACATATTTTTATTATGTAGCACATTATACCACGTCATACTGTACATAGATTCAGTTCACATGTTTTGTTTGATTTTCCTGTGGTGAGGATTAGTTTGCTGATACCTCATTCATCAGTATTGCTATGATGGCTTAATGATTGATTACTGTGAGTATAATATACAGTGTCCTGAGTTTGAGCCTTGCAGAGGCAGTTTATTTTGTTGTTGGGCAGCACACACGAGTTTGCGCGGGTATGTGCGATGGTAAGCACTGCTAACCACCGGTTACAGTTTCTTAAACCAGTAAAGAAACCAAACCAGGATCGACCACACACAGAGACTTTATTGGTACAACAACAGTGCAGCAACCAGCTAAATAGGTCCTAAGCACTTTCACCCATCCAATACGTAGGGCATAATCAGAGTGAAAATAAAAAAAACATTCAAACTCTTATACCAAAAAATGTACACACCCCCTATACCTCTAACCAATCATACAATAATACTCATTAATATTAATATTAATCTAAAATCAAAAATAAATGTATACATTACATTAAAAAAGCTAATATAAAAACTAATAAAAAACTAATAAACTTTGTCCTATATATAACAACTATTTACCAATATTTAATTGTATGTTTTGGTTGAACAACCATAGTGCAGAAATACAAAAATTAATACAAAAATTAATAATAAATAATATTCATATACAACACAACCTATACTTTAAGATACTAGAAAGTGATATATGTTCATTTATACCCGGGGACTTAGATGCATCAAGTCTGAGTTGCCAAAGGCACTCCTTAACTTCCCAAAGTGTCTTGGCATCTCCACCTTTGTCATTGTATGGAATCCTGTCAATGACAAAAAATAAAAACTTTTTATAGTTGATACAACATTGACTATGCATTGACTGTGCTATATATATATATATATATATATATATATATATATATATATATATATATATATATATATATATATATATATATATATATATATATATATAAAAATATATCAGTATACGTATGCATACATATATATCTAATGACATATGGATGTATGGGTGTCTGCATATGTTTATATCTATATGTGGGTATTTATATATATTCTGTCTATGTATGTATACATTTGTACTGCGGAGAAGGAGAGGTATATCTCCATGTAGGTATGGGTATATATACACAAACACATACCTCTGCATATTTACATCTACATATGGTTATTCCATTCTTTGCCATGTAAAATAGACTGTGCTGCAGTGGGACTCATAGTGGGAGTGGCTGCCCGTTGGGTGGCGGCTCTGCCCAATGAACACTATTGCTTACATCCCTGGGTGGTCTGAATAGACCCACTCCGGCAAACACCTGCACGCCTAGACCCATAATTACATACACATAGTTCCCCCACCTGCACCTCCTCTAACAGCACTCATCCTTACAATGGGTGCAGGTCGGGTATAAACACAACATCAACACACTATCCACTTTCCACTTCACACGACCCATATAGTACGTTGTCCCGACCCATGGGTCATCAGGCTTTCCCACCCTTGTAGTCCTGGTATGTACATGTTCCACCTTGATAGGTCATCGCACGGTCTTCCTCCTATAACAAAACAATTTTTGGGGTGTCCCGCATGGGAAGCTCCTGTCTCTGTTCCAAGATTAGACTTCTTGGGTCAACTGTGCCCCCCCCCCCCGGTTGTATCCTGCCTGTGGCCTGGGTAGCAGTGGATCATTTACATTGTTTGTGGGTTTGTTTGTATGTTTCCCCAGCCCGGCTAGGGGGGTTCATGCTACATGTTACACGTTTCTTGCTTGGGCCCCTCATCTCATTTGGCATGGCCTGTGAACATATGTCATTCTTGGGTGCTGTATCTTATCATAGTTGTATATCTGTGTATATATATATGCACACACACACACACACACACACACACACACATATATATATATATATATATATATATATATATATATATATATATATATATATATATATATATATATACACACACACACACATACTGGATCCGGACACATGCTCGACTAGCATATGTCCAAATCAGGAAACATCAAACACACATACACGAATGTGCTTAACATCGACAAGTGCTTCCGTGTATGTGTGCCTGTTAGATCAGACTACAGTGCAGGTAAGGGAAAATTTCCTTTTCCCCACTGTAGTGTGATCTTGGAGTGAGAATAATAAAGTATGGGGTGTGTGAGGTGTGCAGGGGGGCATAGCCCCCCTGCAGAAACATAGATTTTTTTTTTTAACTACACATACACGGAAGCACTTTTCGATGTTAAGCACTTTTGTGTATGTGTGTTCGATGTTTTGTAATTCGGACATATGCTAGCCGAGCATGTGTCCTAGACCCATACATATATATATATATATATATATATATATATATATATATATATATATATATATATATATATATATATATATATATGCATATATATATATATATATATATATATATGTATATATATGTATATATATATATAATATATATATATATATATATATATATATATATATATCTTGCTGTATATATATATCTAACAACATGTGGATGTATGGGAGACTGCATATGTATATATGTATATATGGGTATTTATTTATATGTCGGTTTTGTTTTAGAACATTTCCCCACCAGATGTGCAGTAGCATGGACCACCCAAAGCCTTCCCAGCACTCTACGCATAATGTTTACTTTTATAAGTGTTTTGAATACACATCAGAAGACCATCACCTGCAAAATGAATATGCAAAGCATTGTAATTATTTCAGTACAACCCCCTTTTCTGTCTTTTATGCTGATACCAGGATTGTGACATGAAAGCAGTCCAATTTTCAGTGATTATGCTGCATTTATCACAAGTATTACAATATCAGACTTAACATCACAATTTTTTAAAGGGTTTAGGGTGCAAACACATAATATGCTACATGTATACAATCTATTGCAGTAATACAAAGACTTAAAATTACAGTTTTGTAAGGGTGAGGGTGGCAACTTTTCTGGGAGGTCTTTTTACTGCATTTATTAAATGCATTTAGTGTCTCACTCTCTCAGAATATTGCTTGTTGCTTTATCTCCAGAAATATGTTCAAAGAAAGATGGGGGGTGGAGGTGGGCTTGTCCTCCTGCTAAAGCAATTACTGCACAAAATTATAGTAAAGACATGTGGGGGGGGGCAGGGTTTATGGTTTGGGTTTTGGCATTTTTTTAACTAGTTCACTGTTGCAGTTACTTGAAAATAGTGTTTTTCCTCCACAGCCCAGGAGTGTGTTTTACTTGAAGTGTTTTTTTTGTGGTTCGACCTACAAAGATTCTGACCCACTAATAGTTGAATGAACCTGCATTTCTTTCCTGCACCTGCTGATATATGTAGTGATTTTTTCATTTTCTCTGAGTGCTGCCTCTTCCCCAGTCTGGCTTACAGATGCCCCCAGCTCTTCACTATGTTAACAACGGTCAGTCAATGAATATTCAGTATGTCCCTTGGTAATCTGCATGGCTTGTCATTCAGCATGCAACATCACACAGGATTGCCCTGTTAATCATATAGACCACGCCTATTCCTGCACGACAATCACAGTGGGGTAATGTTCTAATACAAAGCCTATATGTCTATCCATGTTTGTATACATTTGCACTACAGAGAGAGGGAGGTATATATTTATATAGTTATGGGTATTGATACAAACACATATACCTCTAAATCTTTAGCTTCATATCTGGTAATGTTGACTAGTATTGCTGGATACTGTGTTTCTTGTGCATATCGCCAACCTTGTGTGCCACGTATGCTTTGTGGTACCTACGACAGACTCCATTAGTGTACACAGAGTCACACATGACACTGGCCATTGGATACAGTGTGCTTAAGGCACTTTCAAGCAGTTGTAGGTGGGTTTGTGCAGAGGTTAGCACCGCTGACTTCTGATCACAGTGTCTTACATGCAGTTTGCATCTCCTTTGCTTGATCTGTCGGCGGTGCTTCACCCCACCCAAATACACTTGCACACACTTACTAGTGTTTACATTTGCTTACTACTGCTTATCTGTGCTTATGCCTGTTTACTGCTGACTTATTCATTATGGTACTGACTCTTCACATGTGCATTTCATGCAGTACTCCAGTTCACATTTAAATTTTATTTAGTAGGTTATACAGCAATAAAATGTAAATATATGTTCGTATACATATTTCACATGGAAAATGCCATGTGCTGCAGTGGGACTCGAACTGGGAATGTCTGCTCGTTAGGCAGATGCTCTGACCACTACACTATTACTATGCTGTTTCACTTGCATATATCTTCCTTGTTATCCTCTTCAGCCTATTAAGCTGCTTTAACTGTAGCTAAGCGATGGGCGCACCCACGCACCTACCGTTAGCTGTACTTGGAGTTTTGGAAATAAATACAGGGGTTACTTCTTTTTATTTTTATGCCCTGTTGTTGTACACATGGGGGATTGTTGGCGGGGATATGTGGACACCTATGAGCGGTCTCGCTCATTTATTTACTGTTTCTGCTATTCTACTTTGCAGGGGCATGTTTATTCTGAAAGCTCTATTCTCAGACTTGCCCCCTGCATTTGTCCATGCTCCATGTAGGATTAGGTGGTCAGGCAATGCTCCTTCATTAATATGCTTGGCACACTGCCGTCCTCCTCCTAAATGGCCACTTCCGTGCAGGACTAGACTTTTCCTGAATGGAAGATTAGTGAATCAGGGGGCAGGTCTAGCATCCTGTTATTTATTTTTAGATTTGGATTTTTATGGAGAGGTTGTAGTGTTACCATAGCTCACCCAAGGTTTAAGGAATGAAAGAGATTTTGTGTTATATTTATAGAATGTTTTAAGGGATCTATAATGTTGTAGGTTTGTAAAATGTTTTTTGTTTAAAAAGGGAAGCACTTTTGGATTGATGTCTAGTGCTTTAATGTACCTGTAGAATATTGTCACCCAAGGAGGTGACCACATTTTCATTGTCGGGTTATGTTCTGCTATTCTCAATATTGTGTTAGTGTTGATAATCGAGTAATACGTTTTAAAATATGACAAGTTCAGACCCCCTTTGCTCTTGGGAAGGGTTAGTTTCTGATACGAAATTCTGTTTTTTTTTTGGGTTCCCATATGAATTTTGCTAGGAAGGCATGAATTTGTTTGAAAAATGTATTATGTGTGATGTCATGACTATATATGTTAGTCTAGGTAAAATGTTCATTTTTATTATTGATTCTTTGGCCATAAATGGTAGCTTAAGGTTATTCCACCTTTTACAGTCTTGCATTATGCTTTGCTGTTTAAGAGTTATGTTATGCTGGTAGAATTCCTTGTTGCTCTGGAAGAAAGTAATTCCCAGATATTTGGTGTCTTCTTTAATTTTTATTGTATCTACTAGTGGTATTAATGAGAAAAGTTTGGGCGGCCTTAAGGAGGAAATATTAATTTTATTGAGGTTTAATTTGTAGTTAGACATGATTGAAAATTGTTCAATTGCAGTTATTATTTTGGTTATGTCTGAGTTTGGTGTAGTGAAGTATATGTTCAGATCATCTGCGAAAGCAGTGAGATATAATTTGAAGTTATGTGTTGAGGGGGATATGGTATGTGTTTTGTTTAATATAAAGAAATAGAGGGTCTAGGTATAGGTTGAATAGAAAGGGTGATAATGGACATCCTTGTATTGTTCTGTTTTTTTATCATAATTCTATTTAACCATGTTTTATTTATATATAGGGATGTGTATGGATTGCTATAGAGAATTTGAATGATCTGAATGAAATTGATAGGTATGTCAAAATAAGGTAATGTTTGAAGTAAAAATTCTAGATTGACCCTGTCAAATGCCTTGTGGCCATTTACTACCATTGCATAGATATTAATATTCCTCTGATTTGCAAAATATATTAATGCATCCAATGTTAGAGTGTTGTTGCTGGTCTGTCTTTATGGTGTGAAGCCAGATTGCTCTAGAGAAATGATTTTCTCTACCAGGTTTTTTAATCTGTTTGTGAGTATTGAGGTCAGGATCTTTGTATCTATATTTAAAAGGGAGATGGGTCTATAACTATCTGGGTTTTTGGGGTCTGCATGTTCGTTAATTATGAAAATAGTTTTGGAGGCATTGAAGTGAATATAATTTATGTTGTTATTTATTATATAGTTCAGCACATAGTATAGTAGTTCAGCAATGGGGGTGTGTGGAAATTTTATAAAATTCTGAAGTAAGTCCATCCGGTCCTGGGACCTTATGTGATTTTAAATGTTTAGTTGTTGTGCTTATCTCATTGATGGAAATAGGTTCCATTAGTTTTTTTTTTTTGATCTAAATGTAGTTTAGGGAATTTTAGTTTTGGAAGAAAATGCTCTCTATCTTCCTTAGAGGTTTGTAATGTTTGTTCTCCACTGATTTGAGAATATAGTTGTTCGAATATTTTGATAATTTCTTCATTTCTTTTGTAGTTTTTGTCCCTGTAATTTATTTCTGATATATTTGATGTGGTTTTTTGTTGAGAGATGATTCTGGCCAAAGCTTTGGGCTTCCTCTGTGTAATTAGCTAACATTCTTACCTCATAAAATGACAGATTTCTGGTTTCTAACATACAGAGGTCTCTTTGTAGTTTTAGGAGATCAACTTGAGTTTGGCTATTAGGGTTATTTAGTAGTTCCCTTTCAAGTTGTTCTATTTTCCCTTTCAATGTAAACTCCTCTTTTAGACCCTCCGATGTTTTGTAACTATGTGACAAAGTTAGAATCATTGGTATAAGTGAGACTCATACGTATGGGTTCAACAGACCGTGAGACAGAAGAGGTGGCATAGCCTGTCCAATCTTCAAAAAATGGTCTAGTGCGAGTATCTCTCAGTAAAATCATATAATTCTGGGTGGTCATAATCTCAGAGTCAGTATATCCTCTATTCATCATCCTGTGTAACTTGACCTGGCCAAGGCATTTGACACAAATCAACAGTCAGGTATTACAGTGAAACTGCCACAGGTAGCCATGAACACCTACATCACCAAGTGTGTAGACAACTGGAGCACATACATGACAGAGAAATATGTTACAGTGTGTGAAGCTGCCTCTATTTAGACTACATTGACCATGTCTGTACTTCAGAGCTCTATGTTAGGTGCTTTCCTGTCCATTATTTAAGCCTCATACTTCAAAACTGACTTACACATCCTTCCTCCAATGAGCTTTGTCTGTAATTTTTCTTTGTGGAGCTTTTCTCCCTGGGCCTCTGCTGAAAAAGGGCCTTTTTGGCTCAGTCAGACACCCCCAGTTAACAAATGTAAAATAAAAATAAATAAAATAAATAACTGCAAATTTTGGACAATCATTGAATCCAAGTGTGGTATCGGTATAATGCATACAGTATCAACACACACAAAGGATTGATGCCACAGACATCAGGACATGGTAGAGGATGGAAACTCATGGGGGAATTAGTTCTATTATGAACACAAATACACAAGATAATTATAATATGGACAACACACCCCTATGAGTAGACCAAGTGGTATGCACACCTGTCAAGTAGCAAGGATTGCTCCATTATTTCTAATACAGGTGTAACAGTGCACCTCCAAACACCTCCAGCAGATGTTACATTTTGAGGGAGGTGTGCTTGATTCCCCTCAGAGATTGCTGATGACTCATAATAGTTGTACAAGTGTGTTCTTGCAGAACCATCTATGATCACTCAAAATCACATGTTATGTGGAAGACATGGGATTATTGGTGGTATTATTCTGATATTGTCCATGACAGTGCATGCTTCTGTCTAGTGCTGTCCATGTGCCTGTTACTATGTGTCCTGCTTGGCTGAGACCTGTGCTGATATTACATTCATATTCAGGCAACTCATTTTGTACAGCTTTACAATATGCACATAATCGCTATTGCATATACCATCCCTGATATATGTTATGTCCATTGTTCATGTCAGAATGCTTATCTCAAAGTAGCTACTCCATTGATATGCCACATTATGTGACAGTCACATGATAACTGTGCAGTCCATACTATATCATGTTGACATGATTAGTGTTTATGCTACCACTGAAATGCTCTCAAGTGCTGTACATTACCAAGTTTCCACTGTCCTTTTCCCCTGTGTTCATTCCTAGAATTCATCTGTGTGCCACTTTTCCATATACACACTTCTCCTGATTATTTATTTATAATGTAATCTATGTACCCTTACTGACCATTTACATAACTTTTATTCAGTATGCCTGACACAGGTTTCCACAATATTCTGCACTGTATACACGTTCATGTAATGCATTGGAAATATATACATTGCTGAATTATTAACCCTGGTAACCATTGTTGCATTGCACACAATTCTATACACCTAGTTTGCCTATATGTAAACAGGTATACATGACTGTGGGTGTCTGTGTTGCTATACACAGTTTCCAGGCCGGCAACACTGTTGCTGGCCACAAAATCATCCTTAATTATGTTTAAATGCAGTACACAATATGCATATGCAATTAGTTCTGCTGCTCACCATGCAAACACATAAAGTATGTGTAGGGTTTGCTCTAATCCTGCACAAAGTTTATTGAATCCTCAGGCATGTCATTGTCGCAGTGACAATAAAACTCACACAATGTTGTCAACATGCAGACATTCCCATTGTGGAATACTACTGGAAAGACATAGGGAAAATTTATTTGGATGAATGCAGAGGTAAGACAAGGCAGGATCTCAAATCAAGCCACAATTGTGACAAATACTTATAAACTTATGCCAGCCACCTGTAGTACCTACAGCCCTATTTGCATTTCACCTTCTTGCTGTTTTGAAAAAATCTATAAATGATTTATTGCCTTGGCAATTAGCATTGATGGGATGGACGTAATTTCCACTTGCTTCTACTTTGTAGACAGTTTTATCAATGAAACCGTATATATTCTATTATTTTTACTGCCTGTGCCACATGGCATAAATATAAATACTAAGGTTATTTCTAGATTACATCTAGCTCTGTCATATTACTTCATTTTTTAAATTAGTAACTATTCAGTGAGCATAATTTTGGTCTATCACATCCATTGCTTAATTTTCCTGAAATTTGTTTTATTTAATGAAAACCTTATCTGGCAGTCAAAAAATATTGTTTTATTAATATGTCTGGTGGTCATTGATATTATTATATATTCAAAGTGGTTATATGCATATTTGAAAAAAATAATTTAATTGGTAATTCACTTACATTTCTACAAAAATTCCCATTGCATTATCTTATGCATCATAGTGCATTCTAACACATAAGAATTACGTGGTTGGTCATACAGGAGTTCCAAGCAAGATGGTCACCAGGTTGCAGCTCTGGTTAACTTTTTTGCAGTGAGGAATTCTTTTAACTAATACTTACTCTGAATGTTAATTTCCTTCACTAAAATATAATTATTTATATTACCTGTTGATATTACACCAAGATTGTTCAGATTTGAGCATGTTTTTGTCTACATGAGTAATTCTGAAATATTCAGGTTTTTCTCCTCATGGTCTGATGGATTTTTACAATATTCTTCACTTTGAAATGGCTACCAAAAAAGAAATGCAGCAAGTTTTTTTTTTTCTTTCATCTAAGAACTTACACTTAAGATAGATAAGTTTCAGAACAAATTCAATTAATTCAATATAACTTTTCCCAATAAACTGAACTATTTAAATTAAGTAGAAAGTCAGTTACTAGAAATATAAAAAACATTGAAGCTTCCCTCACTGAAGTAGATGGGGAAGTGAAAGAGGAGGAGTTACACAATGACGTTTTGTTAAACAAAATACCTGGTTAACTACTGTATTAGAAGTTCTAGAAAGAAGATTCTAGAAAGAAGAGAAGGAAAGAGTAAACTACACGCTTTTCAGGTTCCTGAGAAAGCTGATAGTGCTGACATAGTTGCTTTCCTTCAGTCTTGGATGCCACAAATACTAAATCTTCAGGAAGGACTATCACATGGTATCAAAAGAGCCCACTGTGCTGCAGAAAAAAAAATCATCTAACCCTAACTCCCCTTCCAGATCCATAGTTCTTAAATGTATATTTTACCAGGACAAAGAACTTGTGCTTAAAACTGCCTGGTCAAGCTCCCCAATTACAATGGTTCAGTCTACAATAAGGTTTGATAATGACTTTGGTCATAAAACCTTAGATTAAAAAATAAGAGAATGCTGGTGATTAATCAAATCTCTGAAACAGAATGATATACTGTACCCTGTTAGATTCAAGTTTTTCCTTTTGCTGGCAAAAGATTGTGTAATACATTCAAAAAAGCTATGTCTTATGTTAAAAATAACAATGCCATCCTACCTTAAACATGAATTTGGCTTATTCTTCACTTAAAAGATTCACTAGCAAGACTGGATGGAGACCGATGTCAAGCAAAATAAACTAAGATTCCAGCTTCCACAGCAGGTTACAAAGACAGAAAAAATAAGATGCACTAAATACCAGCACTACTTGACTTTATTGATTTCATATTCAAATACTACTATATTATGTTACTATTAAATCATGCCATTATTTATTTGCTTTTTATTTACAATTGTTTGTTTTCATCTTTATTATATATAATATGACTATCTCTGACATTGCTTTGTCAATGGAGGTGAGTAGTCTGTTTTCCTGTCATGCTCTGGATCATTGTTACTCTCAACTGCATCTATATTTCACAAATTGCATAAATTCTGTGTTATTTGTGTAACATTCTGGATAACGTACTGCTCTTAGGCTTATTTACTGTTTTTTTTTTATCTTTTATTTAATTGGTACACTTTGTCATTGATACATTTGACCACTGATTAATTGACTGAATGCACCTACACTTCCAGTATGACCTTTCAACCTCCTTTTTTTAATATTCTAACAGTCACATAAAAATCATTCTACTTCAGATTTTCTTTTTCATTTTTCTCTTGTAACAGCACTTCCTATATTTGCTCTTAACTCAAAATGCAGGAAGTCACATTGGGAGAATCTAGAGAATTTCCTGGATTTCTTTATAAAAATAAAAATAAATAGCTAAACAGATGATTTACTTCATAACCACACATCACTAAATGTATCACTTGTCCTGCACAATGATTATATAAAGGTACTTATTTAACCTATATAACCTTATTTTAGAAGATACATTTATTTGAATTGTGTCTTATATGAAGGTAATTTCTGTATTTAGTTATAGCTTGCAACTAGGGTGGCTGCAGTGGTGCAGCAGTTAGTGTTGCCACCTCACAGCAAGAGGTTCTCCAGTTTGATCCTCGGCTGGGGTGCCTTCTGTGCGGAGGCTGCATGTCCTCCCTGTGGTCACGTGGGTTTCCTCCGGGTGCTCCAGTTTCATCCCAAAGACATGCTGTAGGTGGATTGGATACTCTAAATTGGCCCTAGGCATGTGTGTGTGCCTTCTGTGGAAGGTTGGGCACTGGGCTGGCAACTCAACTGTAAAACTTCACTGCCAATCATGAGCAGACAGGTGATCTGTTGTGGTGACCCCTAACCGGGAAGCCGGAAGAAGATTTACAACTTGCAACTACAACTCTAAATCTGAATGTTTGTTACAGTCATAATTTTTTTTATTCTATATACATCTGGTAATTGTACAGTCACTAGGATTTAAGCTAATATATAACTATTATAGCAGTCAACTTTTTAACTACACAATAGATGAGGATAAAGTGAAAAAAGATGAGAGGGAAGGAACAACAGACTAAACTTTACTAGTTTGGTACTGCTGAATGTTATATGCAGATGTGACAATTTATAACATCTCAAACACCAAATAACCTACGTTTTGTGACAGATAAAGGCTTGTTAATGAATAAAGGCTTGCTGCTTAGGAACACTACCTGGAGTTCATGATTTTTGGAAATTATTGTGACTGAGCTTATCAACAAATTTAAGGCCACTAGTTTCACTGATTTTTGTTTTTGTTTTTAATTTCTTCCTCAACACTTGTGCTGATGAGGTTGGAACTAGACAAATTCCTGTGCTTGATCTTTTTTTTTATTTTCATTTTTTATGTATCTAGAAGTAGGAAACCAAGTTACAAATTTATTGCAAAAACACAGTAGACCTTATAATGCTTCTGTGGCACAGCAGTTCTTATGTTATAACAGCCACTCAGAATACATGGATCAGAACTCTTATTGCTCACTTGAAGGCAGTACTGTGTATAAGTGGCATGTTGTTGCTTAGCTTTCCTTAAAGGAATGAATTATTTCAATATTTAATTATAGCGTCGAGTCTATAGAATGAGAAAGTGAAGGAGAAACTGGAAGGAGTTGTAGAGAGATGAAAAGAAGAAAAAGGAAGATGGATGGGCAGAAAGATGAAACAGAAGGGAAAGAAAAAAACAGGTGATAAGAAATGGATGAAAAAGAAACAGGCAACTGAGGAGAAGAAAAAATACTATCTTGTGATTAATGTTTTATTTATTTATTTTTCTATAGGGAGTATATAGTTTTGTAATAAGTAACATTTGAACTGTGCTTGGCTAAGTATTTTATTAATTTTTGTCTGCATAATTAATATGAATAAAATTTGGTCAATAATAATAGTATTTATTTCTTCTCCTTCTGAATCTCCAGTTAATGTAATAGTGGTACTAACACTCATTACATACAGAAACTTAAAGTAGTAAAAGCTAAAAGTGCCATAGCTCACTCTCACCTTCTTTCAACTCTTCTGTATGCATCCCCTCTACTCTCTAATTTAAACAAGATTGTCCTTAACAAACTCTTAATATGCTACAACCACATTGCCAGGTTTGCCACTGGGCTTTTAGAACACATCATTGCATCAATCTAAACCAGCTTGGGTGGCTTGAAGTACCCAGTCTAATCCAATATAACTAACTGATTATGGCCTATAAAATCTTTTATAATCTGGACAATACCCCTGCACTTAAAAATTTTATCACCCCCTATACCACTTTGATCCTCTAACAGACTATTAATTCAGATGAGCAAAATTAATAACACAGCCGTGACTCTCTCTTTGCAAACACTGTAGGTAGATTCTGGAATTCTGTTCCAGCTGATATTACTTTACTTTCCACCCTAGGTCAATTTAAAACTAGGCTCAAACAATATTTGGCACTAAACCGGTTATGTCATTGTATCAAGCCTGCCTAACTCTCCTCTAGAATGTATAAAATCTGTTAATCATCTTGCTGTGTAATTTAATCCTGACTTTCACTCGGGATTAACTCTAATGTGAGGAAATTGTTTTACTTGCTTTCTTATGTAATCACTGTAAATATTCTATTTGTATATGTAATGTTGTATCTGTTTACCTTGGAGCTTTTCTCCCAGGACTTCCGCTGAAAATGGACATGTATCCAGTTGGACTATCCTGGTCAACAAATGTAAAATGAAATAAAATAAATAAATAAAATAAAAGAGAACTTGTCTACATTGTTTCAATTATTATTAATGTTTTCACAATTTCTCTACATATTATTAATTCAAAATGATATGACAATAATATGGAAAAAGAAAAACAAATATTCAATTTAAGACATATTTCTCTAAGAATTATTATATATTTTTGGGTTGTGTAATTGGTTTTAATAGTTTAAAGCATCTTTTCTTCTGGAAACCTTTGAGTATGTATTGTTTTTATTGACCTTTTTAATGTTTTTATTGACCTTTTTATACAAGGCAAATGTTATTGATGAAATTAACCCTTGAATAGATTAGACTATCACAACTTCTGTAGACTATTATTACCTAAAGTGTTTAATATGCATGTTAAAAATGAATACCTTAAACCTTCATTTCTTGCAGAATCTATCAAATTTACATATATAGAACCTATATGTAGGGATAGATAGATAGATAGATAGATAGATAGATAGATAGATAGATAGATAGATAGATAGATAGATAGATAGATAGATATCAACATGAAGAGGCTTGCATGAGAATATATGTCCATGGATGTTTATATCTGTGTGTGACATAGTGTAGGTGTGCATGCATTTATATGTATAGAGGATCATAGGAGGTTACTAAGCTAATGGCCCTGGGGCCATTACAAGCCTAGCCAAGAGTTCATCCCTAAAAAAAGAAACCTCAGTCAGCACCTGTCACCCCTATCAATGAGGGACAAAGGTGGAATCCCTGCGACAAATTTGTGGTTTCCCATTCACTCATCAAGGTTGTGCTTGAAGAGTGTCAGCGAGGTACTTTGACATGTATGGGAAGTCTATTCCAGGGACGGGGGGAGGTGCAGCCTCTGGGAGACAAACCTGTCTCTCCAGCAGGTTTTGTTGATGTCACATATTAGATTTAGGCCTATCGAGCGGGTAATGCCCGAGGAGTCAGACTTATGGATATGGAGCATCTCTAGTAGGGCAGGGTCCGATATTGCCTTGTAGGTGAGACACAAATCACCTGTAAGCAATCTTTATTATTCTGAGCCACCACAGGATGGTCAAATGTGAGATTGCTGTCAACCTGAGTACCCAGGTCTCTCACCACGGGTTGTGTAATATATTATATCTTAGAAAATGATTCATAGTATATTTGTTGTTTATTCTATAGTTTTGCACTAAGGGAATAAAAGGGCTTACATTTTCTCAATATACTGTGGCTACATAAACAGACTGATGTGCCTTATTTCTTTTCAGCATTTTCTTATGTTGAATTGACTATTTGGTTACAGTTTGCATAAAGCTTACATAGAAACATAGAAATTTAATAATATTCCTCCTTCATGAAAATATTTGTCTATTTATCCAGTATTAAAGCAGGACACATATTCATCAGAATCATTTAATTATTGATCTATTTACTTCCTGAATGTTGATTATAGATTATTCATTTCCATTTTTGTACAGAGTTTGAAAACATATTTGCCTTCGTCACTTATCTACCTTTGGAGGAGGGGCTCTGAGCCAACTAACCTGTGATATATAACATTAAGTATCCTCTTTTTTTGCTTATTTTTACGAGATATTTATAGCACTTTTATTGTCTGCATATCATTTTCTAGCTAGTTTCACTGTGTGTGAGGTATTAACTAGAAATTTTCTACAATTGTTAAGCATCTGGTTGGATTTATTTGTTCTGATTTTTGTTTCACACTCTCCCTCCCTATTGGTATTCTGTTTTTATAGTTGGTGGCTTTGCAGTTGCCCACCCCTACTGTAAATTTGATCTGGGACACTCCTCCCAGTCTAGTGCCATTACCTCATTCTACCTAATCCAGGGAGAACATTTGAGAATGCCAACCCAGTTAGTTTCTGCTCCTCCTTTCCCTTTTCCACTTTACAAAAAAAAAAAAGAATTCTAAGCTTGTTTCCTGCCTTTCCTGTAAGTCGTCTAGTCCAGATACAGATTTGTTGTATCCAGGACTGTTTCTAAGTTTCTGAGCCCTCAAGCCTTTCTGTGTTGGAGGGAAGCCTTTTAGCTTAATTTTGTTTCTTAGAACTTGCCAGTTTTCTAGTTTCTGCACTCAAATCTGTTTCTTTGAGCTCAGCACCTGTTCAGAACTCATTGTAAGCACTAAATAAGCTACAAATTACTACAGAACTCAACTTTCTTCACTTGTCTAGAGGAAAACAGTTTTTAGTACTTAGTAAATAAGAACCTATCCTAGGGTTACCACCTGTCCCACTTTGCGAGGGACAGTCCCTCTCTGGGCAGTTGTGTCCTGCAAAAAAATTGAAAACATGACAAATGTCCTGAGATTTTAGGACAAAATTATTTCCTATATTTTATGTAATAGTTGCATAAAACAGTTATTCTGTATCTGAAACACCTAAGTCTTGTATGAAACAGAGTAAGAAACTAAAATGCTACAAGAATAATCTTTTATTTAGGCCAGAAAGTGAAGTTATTTCCTTTGTATTGGCCTTGGGTATGTTTTACCCTGCAAAATCTGACATTTGTACCAAAAATGTCCCGCTTTGGGCATTTGAAAAGGTGGCAACCCTAACCTATCCAGGCATGTTTAAGGGTCAGCTCCTGGTGTTTTCTCCTGTCTACCTGATGAATCTGGGCATCTTGGGGCAATGCAGCAATTGCCTCATGTACACAGACAACCCCAACCCTCTCCTCCTACCACCCAACACTACAACCTCTGAGAGATGCACTTATATAGCCAAACTGGAAGCAAAGCTCTCTTCACCCAAGACTGGACTAGACAGTCAAGAGGAGAAGGTAAACACTTGCACCACACCATAGTCATCACATAGTCTCTCAAAACCTACACCACCAAAACACACATATAGAAACACAAAACACACACCTCCATTCATGGAGGCTCTCAATAAAAATCTACCCAAGCAACAGGGACCTCCAAAGCAGAAACGCAAGCAACCTCCACCCCCCAACACAACCCAAATAACACATAGCCCACAAACTCAGTGTGCCACTCAACCACAGCCCATAAGGCATAACAATGTACCCAACACTCTAGTCATTGGTGACTCTATAGTCAGGCAAACTGATGTTCCACTCTCCAGGCTAAACAAGGAGAAAGTTACTGTCAGCTGCCTGTCAGGTGCCAGGATCTGCCACATAATGCACGCACTCAGGTCACTCCACAACAAGTGACTCTGTCATTGTCCATATTGGTGTGAATGACCTAAGACATACCTCCCTGGACTACATGAAATGAGACATGGAGGAGCTATCCAATCTTGTAGCCCAGGCAGGTATGGCCCTAGCCCTGAGTAACATCCTGCCATCACCCAAAATGATACCACAGTACAAGGACAAAATGATTGACCGATAATT
Organism: Protopterus annectens; assembly: GCF_019279795.1. Lineage (NCBI taxonomy): Eukaryota > Metazoa > Chordata > Ceratodontiformes > Protopteridae > Protopterus > Protopterus annectens. Next base: position 1,647,351,648 of record NC_056743.1, on the reverse strand, counting down.
GGCTAAGCTTCTGGTGTCATTCTAAGGGGATTCAGTATCTGTCTGCCTGGGATGACATGATCGACAAACCACCTTGCTTTGCCAGAGATGGCCTGCACTTGTCGCCCTTGGGATTTTGGATACTGGCTAAGGATCTTGCCATCACTATAGTGCCTTTTTTAGACAAGGTTCAAATGACAAAATCACCACCGCAACAGCTACAAGCAAGCAAAATCTGAGGGTAATGCTACTTAATGCTAGAAGTCTAAACCTAAAAATGCACTCACTCAAGGCACTCCTTAAAATGGAGAACATCGACATCTGTGCAGTGGCAGAGACCTGGTTCAAGGCTCCAGAGAGCACCCTTGCATTACCAGGCTATAATTCATACCACACCTTTCGGCCACCTAACCTGGACAGAAACACAAAAGGCGGAAGCGTCTCCATATTCATTAAGGATATCCACACCTCCAGGCTAGTTGCTCAGCATGATGCATCTGAGATTATCCAAGTGCAACTAACTCTGGGCAAGACCGAAATCCAAATTGTAGCTTGCTACAGATCCCCCACCATGCCCCAGGATTCCCACTCCTCATTTCTTGATCTAGTGGAAAATATTAGGGTACAACCTAACACCCTAATAATTGTGCTCAACATTTTCTGGAATTCATAAATTCCAACCCCTTGGATCAACCTATCCACACCCCCATCAGGAAAAGCAATATCCTAGACCTGGTCATTACCAACAGGGCAACTGTTTTTTTCACACTAGAGGTCAATTCCTTGTTGGTCAGATCCGAGCACAAGCTAATCACCCTAGATATCCACATCCCACCCCCACCCCCCATTAGGGAAACCACTGTAAAAAATTTCTCCAAAGCCAACTTCACAATTCTTAAGACACCCATGCTGATGGACAATAGAGGTACGACTGCTGAATCCTATACAACTGCACTTTACAAGCATTTACATGAGTGCATGTATTGTGCAATCCCTTACAGAACCAAGATGCTATCCTCCACAAAAAGGAAGCCAATCTGGTGGTCCCCTGCCATAAACAAACTCTACAACAGAAGAAAGAAACTGTTGCAAAAAAGAGTAAAATCCCATGACTGGAGGCACTCTGTGGTCAGCCTCAGTAAGAAGCTGAGATCCCTCATAAAATCCTCCAAAGCTAGTTATGAAAACAAAATCGGCACTGATTCTAAAGACAACCACAAAGCATTCTATAGCTATGTCAAAAATCTCAATGGCAAAATTCAGATCTTTTCTGAGTTACAGCACAATGGTACTAAATATACAGAACCAATTGATATTGCCAACATCATGGCAGATAGGTTCAATGCTAACTTTACCCCTCTCTCACCCCCTAAAGGGCCCATCTCTATACAGGAAGAAAGCATATTTCCTGTAATCATGGCTGCACAGGTAACAAACACACTCTCCAAAGCCAAGAACACAGCATCCATGGGACCTGACAAAATCCTAGGCTGTGTTCTACATGAACTACAGAACGAACTGGCACCCCACCTAAGTACCATGTTCAATCATAGCCTCACCTCAGGCTTTGTGCCCACTGAAAGGCACACAGCAACTGTTATCCCACTTTACAAAGGGGGAGCCACCACGGACCACGAGAACTACTGCCCCATTAGCCTGATGAGCCTGGTCTGCAAGGCTATGGAACGTCTCATCATGGAACTTATAAACAATGACATTGTTAATCTCCAAACTCTAGACCCTATCCAGTCCAGGTTTGTAAAAGGCAGATCATGTCTCCTAAACTTGACAGACTTCTTTGAAATGGTCAACAAAGCTGTAGATGAGGGTAAGGTGGTTCACACAGCCTATCCAGATCTCTCCAAGGCTTTTGACACCATCCCCCACTCTGGAATTATAGATAAACTCACTAAACTAGGTATAAATCCCTATGTCACAAGATGGGTTGCCAACTGGCTCACTGACAGAACCCACACTGTGAAAGTAGCAGACTCTAAATCCAACTTCAGACCAGTGACAAGTGGAGTACCACAGTGTCCAGTCCTACGTCCTCTCCTGTTTGGTATCTACTTCTCTGAAGTACAGGCTAACACAGAAGGTCTTTGGCTAACAAAGTTCGCAGATGACTGCAAACTAGGAGCTATAATCAAAACTCCTAACAATGTGGACATATTACAAAAGGGCCTCACTGAGACAAATGCCTGGTGTCAAAGCCATGGCCTCAAGCTCAGTGCCAAAAAGTGCATTGTAATCCCTTTTGGTAAAAACTCTGTACCCATGAACTATCACATAGGCGGTAGTTTACTTAACACCAAAAGTGTGATAAGAGAACTTGGGACACAGGTGGACGGTAGTCTCTCTTTGATAATCACATTGCCACAATAGTCAGGAAATCCTTCTATGTGGCATACCTCATCACAAAAGGTTTCTCATCCAGGAAAAAAGGGATCATTGTTCCCCTCTACTCATCACTCATTAGACCCATTATAAAGTACAACACCCCTTTTGGTATGTACCTCACAAGACATCTACACCAACTGGAAAGGCCTCAGAAATACCTCACAAAGAGGATTACCAGCTTCAAACAGATGCCTTATGCAGACCGTCTCAAAAAACTCCAGCTTTACTCTGTCGCCTACTCAGAGGTGAACTCTGCCTAACATACAATGCTATGTCAAACCCAGAGCTGTTGGACATGCTCCACTTAAAGAAATCCCAATCCCTCCAAGCTACATGCTCTAGGGACCTAAACCTTGTCACCACAATAAACAGAACATGCTGAAGGGATAGATTCCTGTCCCAGAGACTTTCCATACTCTGGAACAAACTACCTATCGGTATCAAACAAAGCTCCTCATTAGCACTCTTCAAGAAAAATCTTGATGACTGGATGGGAGATAGGAAATTCAGCCCAGGGATCACTTATGTGGCTCTGCTTGACAGGGTCACAGGAAAATAATTTTCTTGGGTGGCAAAAGCCAGGGTACTGTTTGGCTAGGCTTATATAGGCCCTAGGGGCAATAGCCTAGTACCTACCTATGAACCTGTGTCCCCAGTGTGCTCTCCATCCAGCTGCTTCACTGTAAGTGAACCAAGCATGCAGTAAGTCTGACTACTGCTGCTGCAAATGCTATATCCCACTATCTAAGGAACTTTCACAGCTGAATTTCACCTACAGTTGCAAAAGTCCACAAGGCAAAACACATCAAGTTAAACCTATGTAAAGCAATTTCCAGGACTCACACTACAACTTAATTTGTTATGTCATGCATTAGTGTGCTATGTTTTGTAGTACTGAGACTGCTGGAAGGATATCCCCAACCCCACTTACTCACACTCACAGGTCTTTTACTGCTGAAGGTGAAGCTAAATTAACACTTTAGCATATTTTACTCCTATCAGTGTAATATATCCTTGGAAAAACAATGAAAAGTCCATAACCATAAGATTAAATGCTGTGACTCAAGTCAAGTATTTCAAGTTCAGAGACCTTGTCTTTGCATCAATGAGCATTGGTGGTAAACCATCTGGGGGTTCAGTATCCTTATAAATAGGTCTTTATCTGAATCAGAAGTACCTACCATATGGAAACAATCTCATGTCACCCCCCAATCTACAAAGGAGGCAACTTTTTTGAACCATTCATTTTCCATCCTTTATCCATCTTGTCACCCATATCCAAAATTCTTGAGAGAGGTATCCATCAGCAGGTAATGCAATATCTATTGCAAAACAATCTTTTAATCAAAATCCAACATGGCTTCTGACCCACCCTCAGCACAGCTACAGTCCTATCATCCTTTACAGACACCATGAAGAAGGCCAGAGATGCAGGATGATATACCGCCTCAGCATTCCTTGATCTCTCCAAGGCCTTTGACACAGTGTCTCACTCCTTTTTACTGAACACACTGTCTAACTTAGGCTTCTCACATAACACAATAAAATGGTTTCAGAGCTACCTCAAGGATCATAAACAAGCAGTGAAATGGTTCAATGAACTCTCACCCTTTCTCCACAACCATACTGGAGTCCCTCTAGGCTCCATCCTCGGACCCATACTCTTCAACATTTTCACAAACAAGCTTCACACTGCCTCTCACCCTGGAACCATCATTCAATATGCAGATGAGTCCACAATTATCTGTTCTGCTCAATCACTATCAGAACTACTTTCAAAAACTCATCATTCCTTTACTGCAGTCGAATCCTAGGTAAGAAATAACCAACTCTTTCTTAATCCAAAGAATAGTAAACTAGTACTATTTCATCCCCAAAATACTTCCCCATCACTGATCATTTCAATATCTTTGCATCTGACAACACTGTCATAGAAATAGTGCAGGAAACCAAACTTTTATGTGTTATCATTGACAGTAAACTTTCATTTGACCCCCATATACAACAAAATATAAATAAACTCATGAACAACTGGGACTCTTATATAGAAACAAACCTTTCTTTACTACAGAAACCAAAACTACCCTTCCAAAACATTTTTACTTCCTTCCCTTCTTTACAGTTCCCCTATCCTAACTAACTTACAAACTTCTACCTTACGTAAGATGGAACAGTGCTACAACAAAGTTGTAGAGTTTTCCACAAACTGTAAATATCACACACACCACTGTAAACCACTATTATAACTAAACTGGCTTGAACTCCCAAACCAACTTTCCTTTATTCAGCTATCCACCTTGCACAGCCTTATTTTCAAGCCTTCTGCACTAGCCAGTCTAGTGACACCTTACAGACCAAATTGATCCCTATGATTAGAAAACAAAAATCTTTTAGCTTTCTCAAAACTCATAAGAAAATCAGGTCACTCTCTGTATTCATACTCACTCTACTATGGAATTCACTACCTCTAGCTACCAGATCTGTGCCTGGTCTAACTCATTTCAAAGCCTCTTTTAAAACATCATCTCAAAAACACATAGCTCTGCTCCTGCATAGTGTCTGCCTAATGTTCAGCTCTTCCTCTTCTTCCACACTAACCTTGTCCTCTTCTTTTGTCACATTTCACTCCCTCACAGTCTGCAAGAACCCGAGGCCCTCCTAACTCCTCATCTGTTTTTTTACCATATCTTTAAACTATTGTTCAGGCTGTAATGCCACTATTCTTAACTCTCTCACTATCTTCCTGCATCACTATCTTTCTGGCTATTATTTTCCTAACTGAAACCAACATTCTATTTTTTTTTCCATGTACTATAACAGTCAGTGTCATACATTGCACTACATACACACTGTTTTTGTGCACTATCTACTCATAGGCTATGTATATGGTGAGAGTGACTATAACTGTCTATATTGTTTTAACTCTATAGAATTGCCTAGATGTGTAGAATATCTTGTAACATCTTGTAACAGAGTTTATGTTCTTTCAACTTATTTTTGTACAGTAGATATCATGTTGTGTACTGCATTGTATTGTATTGGACTGGATTATACTGTATTTGCATTGTACTGTATGTGGAGCTTTTCTCCCCAGACTCCTGCTGAAAATAGGTTCTGTAGACCCTGCCAGACCACCACGGTAATCAAATGTCAAATAAATAAATTACAATCAAACCGGTTTGATTTTGTGGAGGTAAAATTAAATGAGCCTTAACCTTATCACATTTCCAAGCACATTCATCAATTTAATCAACAATCTTTACTCCGATAATACAGGATATGTCAAACTTGGTCCTTTCCTATCTCAGCTACAAATGTTAACATCTACCTTGTTTAGTTATGTTTATTTATCTCCCTTGTTGTTTACTTTGGCAATGGAACCACCTGCAGAAGCTATTAAACAAAATCTTAATATTTCTGGTAGTTTAATAAGTCATAGCTAAACGTCTACATTTGTACTTTTGGCCAAATGAAACCCTTTCAATGTTTATTAATAATGACAACTCAGGTGTCCAGCTGGATATGTTGATCAAGTTTTTTTTTTGTTTGTTTTAAATCAGTTTCTGTCATATCTTTTAACACAATTAAGGCAAAGTCAATAGTACTGATAAACAAATAGTAAAGAATGGCAGATTTATTTAGTCTGAGACTTGATGATGAAATGAAATATACATGAATATTAATTACTCATAATTTAGAATACATTAATGTTTCAAACCATGAAAGCATCTTTAGTCAAATTAAATCTCTAATTAAGTTGAATGAATATGTTTATACTTTTGAATTGTTTTACCTTAACAAGATGGTCCTTATTCCTAAATATCCTTATTTAATTGAATCTATTAATCTTACACCTAATGTATCAATTAACACTAATTAAAAATAATTATTAACATTTCTATGGTTTCCAAATAAACCTAGCATTACTTACATTTATCATATAAGGGCATGGAAAAAGGTGAACTAATGTTTCTAAACATTCATACCTATCTTCTGACATCCATTTTAAAATATATCATACAGCAATTAGATGTTTTATATAAGGTGAACTGAAAAGATCCATGTTTAGTATTAATGAAAAAGACGTGAACAGTTATATAACATCCTGTGACAATTATAGGTTACAAACTATGGATAATTTTATCACATTTCTTAAAATGTATTGTTTACATTCATCCTGAAGTCTTCCATCTTAATAATAGTTTAATTGGTTTAAGCAATGTATGCCTAAGCATTTAGGTACTAAAAATGGATATGTCTTTTATTTACCTTTTGCAAAATTAAGTACTAATTGAGGGACCTAGTATGCTCCAAATCAATAATTGGAAGAGTAACAACTTTTTTGCTGGATATAATTTATTTAGAGACTCTCAACTCATGCCAGTAGATTATTTTCTAAATTAATTCAATTTGGTAAAGAGCAGTGATTAGTTAGACAATCTCTACAAATGTAGTCAATAGAGCAATAGATCAAACTAAAATAACATGCAGAGCTGTATATAAAAATAAAATTAGTAATTTATTCTATCTAATTTTATAAACTTCTTTTAGAATACAAACCCAATTTAATAATGATGTTTTGGAAATGTGTATGTTAAGATGACTATGGATTATTTAATGACTCAGATAGATATCTGACTTTTTTCCTCAGGAACTATAACCACTCAATACAATGATTCAATGAAGTATATTTCAGTCCAGAAGCTATACAGGACAATTAAGGACTTACTTTAATTTGGGCACTGTGGCAAAAAGAAATTTACTATACCAAAGATCAATTTATATCTTAAACATTTTAAGTTGTTTTCATCTTTGATATTAATTGGTAAAGTTTTCCATATTCTAACCACTCTGAAATAGAAAACAAGTTGGTAATTAAACTACATTATCATTACTAATGTTTAATTTATGAACTGCAAAATCATTCCCCAACATAGAAAAATACACTTCATCTTTGGAAAACTTATATACTAATATCAAATTGGCTCCTAGCAATTTGTAAGCTATTGAATACAGATATAGATTTCCAAGTCTCTTAACATATGTCTCATAACAAACAATGTGTCAAGTAAATAGTCTTTGAAGTCTCTCAAACTTTCACATCTGTAAAAAACCTAACACACAAAATGAGACATGTTATTCAATTATGGGATGAATACAAGCAGAAAATAAATTAACCATAACAATTTTATCTCTAGATATAAAGGTCCCAGAAATGTTGATTTTACCAAAACATAGCATTTCATAATGGCACTGATCACATGAAAATCAAATGAAAGAGATGAATCAACAATAACTACCAAATCCTTAAATTGGTTAGTAAAAGTACAGATACAGTTGTCCAGTGCATAAAGATAACTAATTTATCCTGGCACACTTGTAATCTGTAGTGACCTGCTAAGTTTGCCACTGTACCTCCAGCTTTTAAACCATCAACAAATTTACTCAGACTAACACATCTTGATAAACAGCAGACACTAATTAAAAGTTCAAACAGCAAGGGATGGAAAACCAAACCCTGGGGTATTCCACACTTATTTGAAACATATTTGGAGCATTTATTCTTAATTTATCTCTGCTTTTCCAACCTGTTAACCAGTTTATAACCCATCTCATAATATAAGTATCCATGGTCAATGTGCAAAAAATGTCAGTAAAGACAGGAAGAGGAAAAGAACTGAAAGCCTTGACCAAATCCAAGTAAACCACATCAACAGCTAGGCCATTTCCAATGATTTTACCACATTTTCATAGAAACTAAGTTAATTAAACTACATCTCTGAGACATAAAGCTGTGTTACTAAATATTTCTGGAGAAACTAAACACATCCTTAAAGGATAAATATAGTTCCTGCTCAAACCACTTCTACAAGATATATGTAAGAGTTATGTATCTATAGTCACCAGCAGTGTAACCAGGATGAGTTTTGGATATAGGAGAAGCAATTGCCTTCTTCCAAACATCTGTAACAGAGCCTGCTAATAAGGGTTTCTGAAATACATAGACTGTGCAAGAGTAGAAGAGATCAATTCTACCTTTCAGTCAAAAAAAGTACATGCTGTAGACTGTGCAAGAGTACAAGAGATCACTTCTACCTCTCAGTAAAAAAAAATAAAAAGTTCAGTCCATCAGGCTTGATCGCCAAATTGTTTGTAATGCTGACCAAAGCTGACTTAAAATGACTTTCGAGTAATGATGGACAACTATCAATAAAGCGATGAAGAGAGTAAGTATTAACCTCTTCACAGATCTGAAAAAAAAAAAAGTCCACAAACAGATTTGCCAAAGACTCAGGATCAGATATAAGTTTGGAGTAAACCATAAAAGACTAACCAAATGTTTAAACACACTCTTTTTTTGTTATCCAGTTTACATGAAGCTAATTTATTTCACAAGCAGTCCTTTGTTCATTAACTAATCTTATTTTTTCTTGTATATATTATAAGCTAACTTGTTTACCACAGTAGCATGGTCTCTGTAGTATATTAACATTTTATCTTTTTTTATTTTTAGCAGATTCAAGTTTGGTCTCTGTAGTATATTAACATTTTATCTTTTTTTATTTTTAGCAGATTCAAGTTTTCTATACTATCAGGGACCTCCATCATAATTCCTACCAGTTTAAATTCTTGTTGGAACATATATATCTATCTAGCTATCTATATAACCATGGAAAATGCTCAAGTTATCTGATATACCACTTTCATTCATTACTGATTCCCAATTCCATTTTGAATTATCAATGTTAATGCAATCAAAATCAGATCTAAAGTTCTTGACATCCTCCTATATCTTACAATCTACAGAGGAAGCTTTTAAATCACCAGCAATTATATCCTAATTCTTCTTAATTTATTTTATTTTATTTTTTTTTCAAAAAAGAAAAAAATACTGTAACTTTGGGAAATGGTTTAATATGTCATTTGCATTGCTGATCATTTCTGCTTTTGAATATACAATCAATCCATAAAAGTTATTTGGAAAGAAAAAAGTATGTGGTATTCTACATCACATGCTATTATCTTACTTGATTCTGAATTGAACAAAATGAATGTTCAGTATCACTGTTTCTGCACACCTGAGTTATACTGGGGACAGTGAAACAACAAGGATTGCTTACAACAATGGAAACTGTCCCAGTCCCCTTTAATAATACACATGACACCAACTGACATTTGCTGACCTTTATTAATTTCAAGCATAACTTTATTACATAATTTCAAATATCAATTAAAGCACAATAACCTTACAACCACAACATGTAAAATCCTTATAATGTACATGAGGGCAACATACCCCACTCATCCTGCCAAAATTATCAGCATCCATACACTGCTCACTATTTAACAATCAAGTAGTGTCCTATCCCTCAATTGTATCCCCCCAAATCATTCCATCAACTTCAACACAAAGAGAGGGGACAGAAGAGAGACAAGCCTGCCCTCTTCTCCACTCAATACTCAACTCTATAGCTATACCCACAAAATAAAAGAAAAATTGGGAGGGACAACAGGTAACAAGTTCACACCAATACGCAACTCTACAGTTACACTCCTATAAAACTCCTAAGTCCCACCTTACATCTACCTCACTTTTTCTAAAATCCCATCAAAAATTAACCCTTCCCTTTCCAACTAAGCAAGCCTATGTCTATTCCCTAACCTTAAATCCCTTCCCTAAAAACACCCAACCCCACCCCATTTAACTCTCTATACCTTTGTCAAAGATGTCCCTGGACAAATTTGCACATTTGTCCTGGTCCACTTCAATAATACACATGACACCAACTGACATTCAATGAGCTTTATTAATTTCAAACATAACTTTATTACATCATTTCAAATATCATTTATAACACAATAACCTTGGAACCACAACATGTAAAATCCTTATAACATACACCAGGGCAGTGTACCATGTTTACACCAGGGCAGTGTACCATGTTCACCCTGCCCAAATAGGCATCATCCTCACTTTTATCCCCCAAAATCATTGCATCAACCCCAACACCAAGAGGGGGAACAGAACAAGGACAAGCCTGCCCCTCTATTCCACCCACCAGCCTGATCACAGTCTGTCCCCCCTCTCCTATATAGGAACTTTCACCACACCTTCCAAAAATAAACTTAAATGTAAATAAAAATTAAAAAAACAGGTCTAAATCAAACTGACTCAATGTACCCCATCAGATCTAAACCAAACTGGGTCACTGTCATCAAAATCCCGATGTTCTGTTATATATATACCCGATGCCTCCAACTGCCATGCAAGCCTAGAATTAATAAACCTCCATACATGCACCAAAGCCTTAAAACTAACTGCATTCTGCCAACACAAATGCGATACTATCTTCAACCAAATAATGCACATGCCTGGATGTAACATCTGCAACATAACCAAATCCTGAATTATCTTTTTCACCAAATGAATTTTAGGAATTGACCCTAAATCATTACCAGTCAAATATATCACCAATATTCCTGGCAATCCCATCCATAACCGTATCACTTCAATTTCTTCCATAATCTGAATCTACCTAAGACCTCTAATCCTGTGTCAGTTAATTGTTCACCCCAGTCAACACAAACTCAAGCCCTTTCCATCTATCCTAATTGCTGCCTTCTTTACAGCCCAATGGATATACAAATGTCCCAAGATGACAATCTCCTTTCCTGAAAAAAGGAGATTAATTATCAGTTGCATCCATTACCTAATATAACATAAAAAGGCATTTGAAGATCACCTCCCCACTCTCTAGATAACCTCAAAGGACTTGCCTTTTCTTGCCAGATCTGAAGCCCTTCAATACAGAAAGAATGAGTGGAAAACATCTTGCCTAGAAAACCCATACAACACAATGCCCTTCTCATTACCTGTGTAAACTAATTACCCATCACCACCTTTCCATCTCTCAAGAGAAAGAGCAATTTCTGATGGCCCTCCTCATGAGTCCACATCAGTGCCACAGCCCGACTCACTGGACAAAGCCCTGCACACCCATCTTTCCCAAGAACAATTTGCATACCTTTACCTAACTGATCCATTTTAGACCTACTTAACAAAATTTGTACTGACTCTGGAAAAACCATAATATCTCTCTAAACTAATGACCCTAACAATTCTGACACCCACAATGCCCCAGAATGCATCCATAAACACAAAGTAACCCACAAAACATAGTCCACTGACTCGCCCACCACTAAGACCAAACCCCTCAATAAGACTTTCAAAACCTGCCTTGTCAGTGGTGAATGCATATCCATATGCACTCCAGTCACTCTACCCCATCTTCTCAATATACACCCTACCACCCAAAACTTTTTAAAATCATGCAACCCAGCAATCTCCGTAAATATACTAATCACCCCCAAATATACCTTAAGCGATTGCAGTGCTTTACCCTGACCCCAAACCTGAGCCAAGTATTGCAATAAAAGTTTGTCTAACCACACTCCTTCATCCTCAGGCAACTGCAAAATAAACTTATCAAAGTCAGTTAATTCCCTACCATATGCTTTCCTGGGAGACACCCAAAAATGCTGTGCCAATCTCCTGGTTACATCAACCCAAGATGTTAAACCTCATCTGGCAACACCATCGTCTCTTCCTCTGCCGCTGGAGCCAACTGTTGGAACTTGGAAAACTGAAATCAAGATGTCAACAATCTCATTTTTAACCCCTGCCACATGCACAACTGTGAATGCAAAAACTGTTAATAAACTCTGCAAAATCAACATACATAACACCCACAACAACAATTCAGACCTCTGCAAAACTCTCACCACTACCATATTAGCTGAGTTAAAAATTAACCTCTTTCCCCTCAATTGCTCCTGCCAAACTACCGATGCAACCCAGATTGGCATTAACTCCAAAAAGGCAATATCCCTTTTCCACTCATCCTTCCAATCTGCCTGCCAATGAGCTGCAAACCATTCCCCTCCAAAAAATGCACACATTTCAATACCCCCAGCTGTATCAGTAAACAATTGCAGTTCCTCTTGACCAACCCAGTCCATCTGCCAAAAAGAGACACCAATAAAGTTCTTTATAAAGGATAACCAAAGTGCCAAATCAGCCCATACCAACTTGTTAATCCTTACCCAATGATGTTTGCTCTTCCATCCTTTTAACAAAAACGCCACTTACCTACAAAAGGTATGCCCTGGATCAATTGCCCAACATGCAAAATTCAGTAGCCCAAAAGCTCCATAACCTCCAAGTTCACACCAAAATGCCGATCTCCAAACAGTTACTCTCCTATAAAACTACTATGTCCCACCCTACATCTACCTCACTTCCTCTAAAGTTGTCTCACAAATTACCCCTTCCCTTTCTAACTAAACAAGCCTATCCCTAAACTTAAATTCCTTCCCTAAAAACATCCAACCCCACTCCATTTAACTGTCTATACCCCTGCCAAAGATGACTCTGAACAAAATGGTTTGTTCCCAAATCTCATTAATCAAGAAGCATCTTTCTGTAATATCACAGAAGAATAAACATCTATTTAGAAATAACTGAAGAGATTATTTATTAATCAAGATGCATCTTTCTGTAATTAATATATATATATATATATATATATATATATATATATATATATATATATATATATATATATATATATATATATATATATATATATATATATATATATATATATATATATATATATATATATCTAGATTCGTATCACTTCACTGAAAGACCATTTCACTGAAACCCATTTCACTGAGACCAAATTACCTAAAGTTCATTTCACTGAAAGTTCATTTCACCTAAAACTCATTTCACTGGCAAGCAGTACTCTAAGGCAAGTCAAAGGTATATGTCTTTTTCCCCACTGTAGTGCAATCCTGGTGTTAGTATATATAGTTATGGGGGTGGGGGCACAGCCCCCACATTGGGATGTGTGGGGGGTGTAGCCCCCCCCCCCAACACTTAATTTGGTTTTCTGTTGTCTGGCTTTGTTTTACATTATTTGGTAAAACTGAACTAGGTGGGGCGCTACGCCAACTACACCCCTAATCTGGGGGGCTGTGCCCCCCACACCTCCCCTAACTCTATATACTAACACCAGGATTGCACTACAGTGGGGAGAAGGGCATATACCTTTGACTTGCCTTAGAGTACTACTTGTCAGTGAAATGTGTTTTAGGTGAAATGAACTTTAGGTGATTTTGTCTAAGTGAAATGGGTGTCAGTGAAATGGTCTTTCAGTGAAGTGATATGGATCCATATACAGATATATATATATATATATATATATATATATATATATATATATATATATATATATATATATATATACTGGTCCACACCAGCAAGATCACTGTGTTAACTGCTAATGTAGTAGTAGCATGGAATGGTCAGTGTGAGTTGTTGGTATGGATGAGGTCAGGAATGACACTTAGGTGGCAGGGACCCCTGGAAACCTTTCCCGGCCATCATTATTTCAGAATACTGAAGAGAGAACTGGAAACATCTGAAAAAAAATAAAATTAAATAACAGCACTGAGCAGAAGCAAAAAACAGAATTCAATAGAATTCAATATATGAGTAGAAAAATGAGACACTGACCTCTGACACAGATGACCTGAGAAACTCAAACATAGAAATATGCAAGGTCTAATTCTTAATTTTTCATGGGTGGCTGACTGCAGAGATGAGGCCACCGCTATGCTAGATGGATTGCCACTGGGATACTTAGGTAAAATACCTGGGTAAATATATGTGTTTCTGTGCAGAGAGGTGTATTGGTGGCTTCCCATATTGTTTGTGTAGGGCCTTGTACCTGAAGAACCTCATTTCACTTCCTGCATATTGCATACTTTTACTTATCAAGCAGTGTTCCACCACTCACTTTCACTCCCTAACTCAGTAAATTAAACATCCATCACCAGAGAGGGGACAGAAGAGGGATAACCCTGCCCTACTTCTCTGCCTAAACACCAAACCTGTAAAATAACCACACAATGCTCAATGTTCTTAAAAAAAGGAGGAATGGTGGGTAGCAAATCCACGACAAAATCTGATCCTTTAACCAGTTACACTCACACAAAAACAAGTTAAGCCCCTCCTTACACTTACCTCATTTCCTCCCAACCCTCCTACCTCTCCAATTTAAACCTTCAATCCCCACCACACTAACTAACTTTCTTCCAATACCATATTAACTCCAATTACTATTCCTACCTGGCCACACCCGAAGATCCTTGGACAAATTGGTTTGTTCCCAAATCTCATTTGTCCCAGTCCCATTCAGTACACATACTGCACCAAATGACTTTTGACAACCTTTATTAAACTTCCATAAACATAACTTTATTGAACAATATTTTAATTTATTAATCACAGCATGAACATCCATATAACCTTTTACTAGGGCAGTGTAACCTCACTCACCCTAACCAAATAAGCAGCATCCTCACCTCTGCTCACTTACTTTTACTTATTAAGCAGCATCCCACTGCTCACTTTCATTCACATATCATTGAATTAAACATCCAACAGCAGAGGGGGAACAGAAGAGGGTCAAGCATGCCTCTATTCTCCGCCAACCAGCCTGACAAAAGCTGTTCCTCCTCATTTACTCCAAAACCCTCACCAGACTTTCCAAAAACAAACATAAGTGTACATTAAAGAGGTCCAAACAACAAACTGGATCCCTGTCATCGACATTACAATGCCTATCATATAAAACCCTAAAGCAGCCATTTGCCTAGCTGGTCTAAAATTAACAAATCAATTAGCCCTCTCCAAAGCCAAAATAACAGTGGTACTACCTCTGGCCACAGAGTACACAAACCTGGTATAACCTCTTTATAACAAACAGATACTCATGTAGCCTAACTTCCAATGTAGCTTTGGAATTATTCCCAGATCGTTACTTGCAAAATGTACCACCAGGACTCTAAGGCATCCAGTGCCACCCAAAACAATGGAAGTCAGTCATCTTACCCAACTATCTAATATGAGACAGCATTTGATGACCAGTAACTCACCCTCTTAATAACTTCAATTGATCTGCCTACCCTGTCTAAATCCGATGCCCTTCCAATACACAAAGAATGAATGGAAAACCTCTCTTCCAGAAAAAGTTGTCTTCATCATATATACAAACTGATTACACTTCATCACGTTGCCCACTACCGATCAAAATGAAGTCCTGCGGACACAACATGAGACCACAGCAACTTCTTACCCCAACCCACCAGACACAGCTAATCATTCCTGTCCTTTCCCAATACTATCTGTCTGCCCTTCCCCAACTAATCATTTTAGATCTACACAACCAAATGAGCAGGAGGCAAAAAGCAGTGAAACATCCCACCAAACTAGCAGCCCCAACAACTCTGACAGCCTAAGAGCTCCAAAATACATCCATAAACCAAATGTCACACATAATGTTTAGTCCAATGAATATCCAGTTATCAAAGGTAATCCATGAAATGATCCTTCAAAACTTGTCTTGTCAATTGCCTTCATCTGTCAGTCTTCACACTAGCAACCCTATCTCAACCCTTCAACATATGAACCACAGTCCAAGATTTGGTAAAGTCACGTAACTCTGCCACCTGCCCAACAATACTAATTACAGCTAAGTCCACCTTGACTGACTGAACTGCGTTACCCTGGTCCAAAGCCTGAACCACATATTCAACCACAGTTCTTCTGACCAAACTCCTTCCTCCTCAGGCAGCTACAACACAAATTTACCAAGATTGTGCAATGCCCTACCATACACCTTCCTTTTAAAAGCTGCCCAGGATTCCTGTACCAAGCATCTGATTATTCCAGGCCAAACTGACAAACCTCATCTGGCAACACTTGGTTTCTACCACTGCCAGATTGCCCGAATGAAAATTAACCCTTTTCTCCCATATCTTTTCCAGCTAGACCTTCGAAGCCAGCCAAATTGGAACAAATATCCCTCCTCCAATCATCCTTCTGTCTTGCCAGCCAGTAAGCCACAAACTATTTCCCCCAAAATATGCCCCATCCCAATACTTCTTGAAGCATCTGTAAACATTTGCAAATCCCCTTGAACAACCCAATCCACCTACCAAAAAGCCATACCATTAAACTGCTCCAAAAAGACAACCAACCATAATGCTAAATCACCATGCACCAACTTATTAACCCTCACCCAATGAAGTTTGTTTTTCACCTATTCAAAAAAAGGCCATGAACCCACAAAAGAAATGATCCAGGTAAACTGGCCAACATGCAAAATTCAGGAGCCCGAAGAGCTCCATGACATCCTTAATCTGCATCTTGTTCTTGGATTTCACCCACCAAATCTTTTTTTTTCAAACATGTTATCTTCACATCTGGTAAACAAAGGAAACCATGGCCTGCATCTATTAGCAATCCTAGGCAAACAATGCTTTGCTTGGGCCTTCTAACTTCTGCCTAGCCAACAGAACACCTAGTTCCTCACACATCCCCAAAACACACACATACCTTCCAATGCTCTGACAAAACCTTCACCTACTCTTAAGAGATAACATACCACCTCCTGGCTGCCCACCTGCTGTTGCCAAATCCAATGGGGAGCAGTGCTAAACCTCTCAAAATAGCACATGCAACCGAAAATCCTATCGGCATAGCCTTGTCAAAGCAAAACTTAAACCCAATTACCAATCCCAACCACGGCCACTCTCCCTCCCAAATTGGTAATAAATGAAAAACAGATTCAATATCTACCTTCACTAACCATGGTCCATAAACTACTGACTAATGTGGACTGCATCAACCAAAGACACATAACTGACTTTTGCCTCATCTCCCGAAATAAAATCATTCACAGAATTTCCCTCAGGATAAGACAAATGGTGAATCAAATGAAATTCCCTGCTGCTTTCATAGAAACCAACCCCAATGGAGAAAACTTAAAGCTGTTAAAGGGAGGAATATTAATTGGACCCATTAACCTACCTGTCTGCCATTCCTACTCCATCAAGCCTTCCAAAATCTCTTCCTTCCCTGCAAGGAAAGCAGATTCCTACAAATTGACCCCTCCCCTTCCACCCTTGATTTAATAGAAAATCCCTTAGAAAACCCAGTTATTAATTCATCTCTAACTTCTGACTCAGGAAATTGCATGAGCAGCTAAGACAATACCTGTACATTAATGGAAAACTGTGTCCCCCAGTTTTCCCTTTGAGCCATGAAAGAAAACCTCTGAAAACTCCACCTACCCTGACTACCCAGAAATCCAGGAAACAATAAAGCTAACCCACCTGATTCAAACTGCTGTGAACTCAAACTAATCAGTGTGCCTTCCCATCTACCACCTGCACAGCTGAATGCATACCTGCACACTTTGAACAGATGTGAGAAAACCTAAACACCACCCACGATCAACACCCCACATTAAAGCCCCACCATACCCCCGTCCCGATGCCCTCAACTTAGGTTTGGAGCTGTTAGCAGGGAGATTATCTACCATAGCATTAGCCAAATGTCAGGA
Source organism: Protopterus annectens (assembly GCF_019279795.1). Taxonomy (NCBI): domain Eukaryota; kingdom Metazoa; phylum Chordata; order Ceratodontiformes; family Protopteridae; genus Protopterus; species Protopterus annectens. The sequence continues at coordinate 1,647,333,790 of NC_056743.1, read as the reverse complement.
TGTCTCACATCCCAGTGCAGTGACTGATCCACTGCTTTCTGATTTCAAAACCTCTGATCGTAGCAAAACCAGGCATTCCCCACCACAGACACTGTACTTCACAGAGAAAATAAGCCAAGAGTGGTAAGGCCAAGGCAGTATCCTTTCCAACTAAACTGCCATGCAATAAATGAAGCCTAACACCCAGTTGTTCCATGTCCTTGGTCACTGTCTGCCTATCCTCTTCTGCCCCAAGGCTGCTAAAGTCACAATGTCTTTATTGTTCATGATTTCTGATTCCGTATGATGTTGAACCCTATCCATACCAATTAATTCAAAATATTAACATACTTCCACTTCCAGAGCATTCCTTTAACTAAAAACAGTATGACAGTGGGTCAAAAGTCCCCCCCGTCCTTTGCCCCAGGGCTTGCTTAGCTAACCAATCACCCTGGCCAGATCCAAAAGACCGACCCAACCTCATGCTGTTGTGACTACACCCCATTTGTGGATGACCCCAAACTCCCCATGATCAAGCATAAACACCTGCTTCACTCTGCCCCTGATGTACTTTATCCTCATCTGTCCCCACACTACTTCCAAACTGTACCAACTCTGACAAGCATAAATGAGCAACTAACAATTGCATCATTACCTGTCACCTCATTGCACACCGCTCCAGTAGCCAGAACATCCACCACAGCAACATCCATCATCTGTCGAGTCCACTTTCTTTGGGACACCTGCTGACATCCACCCTGTGCTTCTGCCATCCACAAAAGAAAAGACAACTGTAAATCTTCTAAAAGAATAATCAGAATGGTGCCCACAACAGCAAGGACAAAAAAAAAATATTCACTCTTTCCCCTTAGCCTTTGCTCCCTCTTGTTTCCCTTCTGAGCTTCAAAAAAAAAACAACTATCTGAAAATGAAGTCAGGCCCTTCTCTTGCCAAGTCAGAGGAAAAGCTATGTTCCCAGTGTGCCTGTCATAAATCATTACCAGTCTTAACTCCCAACATGTCACTACCAACTATGAAAGAATCCTGTCTCTGCAGGCATTTGCAAATTAAATCTGGCCACTGATGAAAAACTGAAGATATTCTGCTTTATGCTTGTCATTTTTAAATGAAACGCCCCACAATCAAGTATTCACTACCTTAATGATCTGTTATACTGCCACTACCCTTTGCACCATCACAAAAGCTTTGCTCATTCTTTCTGTTCTACAAGTTATTCTTTTAAATGAAAATAGCAGAAGAGATGCTGTAGTCCAGAGAAGAGAGAATGGCAGACTAATGGATGTGGTTCTAGCCATCTTCCCAAGGGAGACTGCTAGTGACTTATTCTGAGGAGGGTGATAAACATTCACAGAGTGCCAGAATATTTGTGTTACAGGAGATGTATGAAAAGCAGGAACCTGGACAAGCACACTTTCCATGAAAGATACCCCATACATGTCAAACTCATATCAAGCAGTATCGGGTGTCACAAACATTGCATCGCATTGCTGCCACCATCTGCGCATGTCTAGACCATGGCTACTTGTAATAGTAACCTTAATTATAAGGGAAAGATATTGTAGTCCATAAAATTCCCTGATGCATAGCAGTGCAACCAGTGCAACCATCATGTTTTTTTTTTTTTTTTATACAGGAGCCAGATACTATACCTCTATTATTTTTGTTTATTTTATTTTATTTGATTTTTTTTTTGTTTTATTTTTATACCAGAGCCAGATACACTCTGAAGCCTATACAACAACCCAAAGTGCAGGAAAAAAGCCCAGTGCAGTCGCACATCAACGGGAATACTCTTCCCTCCACCATAATGATTAAAGCTCCATTACGCGTACATGGAGAGAAACAATTACTCAGGGGGTGCATTGCGGCCTGCAAAAGCACTGAACAGACACTATGGGATCATCCAAACATATCTAACCCACAGAAGATGCTAATAACTACACCACAACCACTGCCATCACTGAAATAATTACAGTGGAAAACCGCAAATGACCAGGTTAACGAGGGAACTCTGCCTTCCAGCACTGCCATGAGTAAGCCAACGTTGGCACAAAAACCCACTAAAGCAAACAATATCTGCATCAACCCTCAACAAAAAACTCAAACTGACCTGCCCCATTTTCAAACTACCAGAACATAATGCCCTTGAGGAGCCTGAACTTCATTCACAGTCTGTACATATAGCTACAAACTAATGTACATGGATCCTCTACTAGGAAAGTCACTAACGCAATTAACACCATATCCGCTGATCCTTCATCCACCATTTTACTGGGGGGGTATATAAATCTATCTGTGTATATATATATATATATATATATATATATATGTGTGTGTGTGTGTGTGTGTGTGTGTGTGTGTGTGTGTGTGTATGTGTATATATATATATATATATATATATATATATATATATATATATATATATATATTTAAAAGGAAGCTTCTGGATACATTATTTTATGTTGAATTAACTGCTTGAAAATAATAAGTACTCTGAAGACTGTTTACATCCATTGTGAAGTTTAAAATGAAGTTTCTGGCTATGTTTTTTGCATGTAGATTTTCTGTTTGATAACAGTTAGCATTTTTGAGACTATTTACAATGGGAATGGCCTCTCTTTGCATTATGCTACACTACAATGGACTTTAGAGATATTTATACTAGTGCTGGATACATCTTTTGTTGTTAGTGTTTTATATATATATATATATATATATATATATATATATAAAATAAATAAATATATATATATATATATATATATATATATATATATATATATATATATATATATATATATATATATATATATATATATATATATATATATATATATATATATATATATATATATATATATATATATATATATATATATATATATATATATATATATATATATATATATATATATATATATATAAAATATCATATAAGCATTACCCACCTCCTCATGCATACTACTATCAATCCAAGGCCTACCTGACCACCAAAGTACCTACTGGTCATCTCGGACATAAGCCTGCAATATTCCATGTTTACACCAAAATCTGATCCTTATCCAGTTAGACTCACACAAAACCAGTTAAGCCCCACCTTACACTTACCTCATTTCCTCCTAACCCTCTACTTTCCCAGTTTAACACTTCCATTCCCACCGCACTAACTAACTTTCTTCAACTATCATATTAACTCCGATTGCTATTCCTACCTACCCACACCCAAAGATGTCCCTGGCCAAATTGTTTTGTTCCCAAACCTCATTTATTGTGATAACTTTTCTTTGTTCCCTTCTGCTACTACCTTTACAGCTGTTAACTACAGTTAGAGTTATAGAGAGTCTTTAAAATTACTTTACAGACAGGTGTTCTTCAACTGAAGCACATGAAATGCGTGTCATTATATATACTCATGAAGTTAATGTTGTTAAAAATTGGCAAGTTGATAAGTGTATTACTCCTAGAACTGCTAATGCCATGTGACACAATAATAAGTTCAGTATTAACTTGTTAACTTCTTAATAACTGAATGTACTTCTTTAGTTGTGCCTTTGATGTAACACAGGAGTAATTATTATATTTATGTTGCGTATTGTCTTTGTCAAGTGGCCTGAGTCATGACTGAAAAAGGGTTCAATGACAAATACACTTACACTGCTAACAAATGCCAAGTAAATGAGCAAGAAAATAACTAAATAAAATGAATAAATAAGGCACACTACTATTTGCACTGTATACCTGCAAAGGCTATTGTATTCAGGTATTGGTCTTATCAATGCTATAAAGAAAGGGATTGTGATCCTTTTATGCTATGAGAAAATATAGCTAAGGATGGTAGGACTGTTGGAAAACTTAATGACCAGCATAATAATAAGGTATTACTCATAATCTTACACTATGCCCAACAGCAGGGTTGTGATATTGAGAAAAACAGTGCATTCAAACAGCAGTTGCAGGACCTACTAGATAAAGCAGGAAAATATGAATTGGCGGTAATAATGGGGGAACTGAATGCACATATCTGGACAGACAGAACAGGATATGAGGTCTGACTGGGTCGACATGGGTTTGGCAACAAGAATAAAAAAGGAAAGGACCTTCTAGATTTTTGTCTGCCACATAGCTTGATAGTAGCCAATAAATGGTTCATAAATAGATACAGTCACAAGATCACATACAAGAGTGGCCAACATGCAGGTCAGGTAGACTTCCTCTTAGTAAGTGGTAGAATCACTGATTGCAAATTCATCGCCAGTGAAACAGCTGGTCCAGGCCATAAGCCACTGGTTGCCACAATCAGCTGCATGCAGTGGTCAGAGAAGGCTCTAAAGTCAATAGAGGCCAGACTGAAGACTTGGAAGTGGACTGGAGAAAAAGCACAACAGTTCGAAGAACTACTCAGGGCTCTAACACCTCAAGAAGAAGAGAAAATAGGTGGAGTTGATGAAAAATGTCAACACTTTAAAAACAGCATGTGAGAGGAGTGCAGATCAAATATTTGGCCAAGCCAGCTATGGAAATAAGGTAGATATGGTGGTGGAATGTGGACGTCCTGGAAGTCATCAAAAGAATAGAGGAGTGCATGAAAAAGTGGGGGATAGAAAAAAATGAACCAGGATAGGAAGGAATACTGGCTAGCTAACCAAAGAAGCTAAGAAAGATATGCAATAGCAAAGAGCAAGGCATCAGAAGCACTCTATCAGCTTTTGTAAGTAAGTCAGTAGATGGCATAAAGAAACTATCAGGTCGAAAGGCAAAGACAGAAAGATAAATAAGATAGTCAGACATCCTTCCTAAGGGATGCCAGTAAAATCCTGCTCACCAGTCCACAGGACATCAAAGGCAGCTGGAAGGAGTATTTCCAGCAGCTTCTGAAAAAAGAAAACCTCACAGAAGCTGTACTGCCCCAGAAACAGCCTACAAAGAGAGAAGAGAAGTAGCCCACCATAGAAAAAGTGAGAATGGCCCGGAGGAAGATGAAGTCAGGGAAAACAGCAGGCTCAGATGAGGTCACAGAAGGTATGATAAAGATGCTGGGTGAGATATAGAAATGGCTCCTGGAAGTACTTATAGTGTATTGAGTAAGGCATATCCCAGGTGACTGCAGAATAAGCATACTTGTACCATTGTTAAAGAAAAAAGGGGACATCCACAACTGTGGGCAGTACAGAGGTATCAAACTCTTGTCACCTTGCATGACAGTTCTGGAGATGGTGAGTTATGAACAAATATGCAGAATAGTAGAATGTAAGGTGGGAGATGAGCAGTTCAAATTCAGATCAGGATATAGCACAAGTGATTCAAAGTTTGCAGTGAGACAGATAGTTGATAAGAAGCTACAGATGAGGAAAGAGTCCAACTTGGCACTCCTAGACTTGGAGAATGCATATGACAAGGTCCCAAAAACCTGATTTGGGCAGCTCTGCAGTTTTTCAAAGTCTCAGAAACATTGGTAGAATTAGTGCAGGCCATGTACAAGGACCTAATGACTCAAGTGTGAACAGTGTTCGGTCTCACAGAGGGTTTCCCAATGGGAGTGGTGTGCACCAGGGTTCAGCACTGAGCCAACTGTTGTTCCTACTGGTGATGGACTACATTAGCAAACAGTCCAGAGGAGATAGATCAGCAAAGTTGTTGTACGCAGATGATACGTCATTACAGACAGACTCTGAGCAAGAACTTTAGCATAGGATAGGGGAATGGAATGCAAAGCTGAAGCCACAAGGGATGAAAATAAGTGAAGATAAGATAGCTGAAATTGAAACAATTGGAAGAAATCAGAAGAATGTGAGAATTGAGATAGAAGGGAAAATAGTGTAAGAAGTTAACAGATTCAAGTATCTGGGACGGGCGTTTGAGAAGAAGGGAAGTCTGAATGAGGAGGTCAAAGCTAGAATCAGAGGGCTGCAGCCAACTGGCACAGAATGCCCTGTGTAGTATATGACATAAGAATGTCAAAGAAGCTGAAAAGTAACATGTATAAAACAGTGGTATGACCAACACTACTGAATGGTACAGAAACCTGGGCTATAAGGGCAGAACAGTTGAAGAAGTTAGAGGTGATGGAGATGAAGTTCCTGGGATGGGTGGAAGAATATAAACTGTGGGACAGATGAAGAAATGAGGACATAAAAGTCAAAGTAGCTCCAGTTGCAGAAAAGGCCAAGGAAAACAGATGACAGTGGTTCAGGCACATGTGCAGAAAAGCAGAAGACAATCTAGTGAAGAAGATTTGGAAAAGACAGGAAGAATGTAAGAGGCAACAAGGGCATCCAGCAAAGAGGTGCATGGATTGTGTGAGAGATGACCCGCAACAGTCAGGCATGAGTGTCATGGAAGGTAGAAGAGTGGGACTGAATAGAAAACAATGGGGACAGTTGACATGACAATCTGACCCCATGTAAAAAATGGAAAAAAGGGGGTTGATGATGATGATGATACAATGATGCTGGTAATTGTACATCCACTGCACACAAAAAGCAACAACGGTATGCAAGGGAAACTGCATACAGTCATAGCATATACTTCATAATGATATGCAATCATATGGTAGAACCTAAATATGTCTTCAAGAAAATTTGCAGCAGCACTTGGCAAGTTAACACAACAGCTCCACAAAATGAATTAGTTTGATTCATGATGTGAGAAAGGCATGATGTGGACTGAAGTCTAAAAAGAAAGTCAAAATTGAGATAAAAAAGCTTACATTCAGGTCACCTAGAATAAATATGCTACTTTTGTTTACAGTAGTTGCATCTATAATTCTTAGCACATTAAACAATATAAGTGAGAAATAGGTAGAAGATAATAAACACTGGCCAAAATATTGTCTTTCTTCATAAGGAGTTTAAAATCAAACATTACCCAGCGAGTGTGTAAGTCATCAGCAGAAGATTTCATAATAATATTATAATCTATGCAGTGCTTAGCGAGAATTATGTACCCCCTTCCTGGTCTTATTCGTTGGTGTTCAAGACATCATGCAATAGTTACGAAAGCAAGGTCTTATATTAGATGTTGAAACCTTTTACCAAATTTTACAAAAAAATAGCTATAGCTGTTTGTAAAATCCATGCACACATATCTTCTGCATGTAAACCACTACACTACCTCGGCTTTTTAAAGCCGCGACTCTAACCACTACATTACCTCAGCTTGACCACTACACTACTGCACCTCATTTATTGTTTAAACCATTGCAGTTGAGAAGATCTCAAGTTAACCATGATATTTGTCATAAATTGTGAGTCATAAATTGTGAGTTGTGTTGAGTGACTACGAAACAGTTCAGTTAGATGTTGATTCTGGGCTGAGTGGAATATCAACAGAGAGGTGGGATTTGGCATAATGGTTAAGGTGTTTACCTTACAAACACAAGGTACAGGATTTTATTCTCACTTTTTATTATCTAAATGAATAGGGTATTTTGTAAGTGGTTGGAAGATGGAGTTAGAAATTATTATGTACTATACATTATGCTTAATGAGACATGAGTTATGCAAAAATGATTACTCTAGAAAAAATGAAGTAAAATTTGTAGAAGAGATGCTATAATAAAGGAGACACAGGCTATCTGTAGAAGGGACATATTGTTAGCATATCAGAGATTGAGCTGTAAAGACAATTGTTTATAAGGATTTATTGGTAGTCATTAAATGTATGTATGTATGTATGACATTTCATTTTATATATTAATAATTAAATGACCATAAATATATGTATTATTGAACATCTGATCAGTGCGCTGATTTTACTGTTTTACCGGATTATAGCATCTAAGGTTTTTTGACTCCTTTCCTGCTACACACCACATGTTATCATTTGGCCAATTTGTAAAGCAATAGACTTATGCCCAAAATAAACTGAAAATCTTAGCAACCCAGACGTATCTCTGAATAGCCACTGTTTCTCCAGGCAAAAAGGAGTCTGATAAAGTGGTTTGGACACTATACCCCAGAGTGACTCTGACTGGAGATATGTCAGTTAAAGCTGCCTGTAGAAGGCCTTGGGTCACACAGAAGGCCCAGTGGTGGGTCTACATCTTTCAGTTTGCCTAGGAATGTATGGTTATCCTATATAATGAGTAAATGAGTTGGAAGTGGTTGTTTGGGATATGAACGTCTGCTCTACTCTAATCAACTTAGCATCAGTAGACCCATCAACAGAACAAGTAGTTTAGAAAATGGATGGCTGGATGGATGAATGGATGAATTTAAAAATTAAACAAGGCATGATAAAACGCTGTACTTATCTACAAAACATAACCACTATTCCCTGTTATTATTCAGGATGAATTTCAAAATATAAGAAACGTTATACCCTCTAAACCTAAACTCCCTGTCCCCTCCTTCAGGTAATTAAGCATATGATCTTAAGATTTTAGATAGCCTTTAAAAAGCAATCACATACATATCTTCTATCAATATCTTCTGTCAGAAAAACTGCAGAAATCAGTCCCTGCTGTAAAGTGACATAGATCTCCCCTAAAAACTTTTCATTGCAATCAAGAACAGAAGCTTTACTGCAGTAGGTAGCCTCATACATAGGTGCATTTAGTTAGACTGCAGTAGGTAGCCTCATACATAGGTGCATTTAGTTAGACTGCAGTAGGTAGCCTCATACATAGGTGCATTTAGTTAGACTGCAGTAGGTAGCCTCATACATAGGTGCATTTAGTTAGACTGCAGTAGGTTGCCTCATACATAGGTGCATTTAGTTAGACTGCAGTAGGTAGCCTCATACATAGGTGCATTTAGTTAGACTGCAGTAGGTAGCCTCATACATAGGTGCATTTAGTTAGACTGCAGTAGGTAGCCTCATACATAGGTGCATTTAGTTAGACTGCAGTAGGTAGCCTCATACATAGGTGCATTTAGTTAGACTGCAGTAGGTAGCCTCATACATAGGTGCATTTAGTTAGCAGCTGAAGGCTTTGAAGAACTAGTTACGACTATCAAGTGAGAAACTATTGGAAATTGCAGTATCCTTGTTTGGGAAAAAATGCAGTAATTTTCACAATACACAAAAGAGAGGCCAGCCCACACAGAACTTGGGCAGAAACTAAACAATGGGTCTAATAATCCCCTTGCCAAATTAATAGAGATGACTATAACAACTGATAAACCACCTCACCGCACCTCTAACTACAACCTATTGTATACACAATGCAACAATCACCATATGGAACATGACGACACTGGGCTACTCCATCTCACCAACCAGTTAAGGATGAATAGTGACACACGTGTCGATACTACAATACATGTTCTAGATTTCACCAGTGCCACTTGTATCACTTACTATAATGTTCTCATTCCAAGATTGTTGCCCCTGTCATCACCAGTAATGGTATAGTGTCATACCAGGATTCCCTGAGCAACAGGATGCAAACTGTGAAAGAGTGAAGGAGTGCAGCCTGGTCTCCCAGTGACAGCTCTAACGATCCATACTCAGAATGTGGCTATTCAGCAGCTATATGAATGTAATGTGGCGACATTGCAAACAAGTGTATCATTTGAATATGTTGAGGGCTTTGCTTTTGTCTGCTCAGATATCAAACACATTCAGTTATTCCAACAAGATAGTTTCCTCTTTCTGCAGTCTTTGCCACATACCCCATCCTTGTTTTATATCTTAAAAAGGCCAAAACAAAATACTGTGCAAAAGATATCAATGCACTGACAGGAGAGGCATGCATATTACAACTGATCCTGACAGGACCAATGCAGAAATATTAAATAGAATTAAATGAATGGGAGTTACTATGGATATGGAATTGTGTTCTGACCATCACTGATACCCAGTTATTAATACTGGATATCAAAGTTAAGCATGTATTTCACTCTTGAGTTCAAGTTCAAGCTAAAAATACCCCAACAGCATTGAGCCCATTACATCTCATGACATTTTTTTGTATTGTATCAGCTTTTGCCATCCTGTACTTCAGCTTGGACAAACTTCCCAGTGCAGATATCAGAATGGCAATATTCCCCATGGTTTCATCTTTAGGTCATAGTAAGATTTGCATATAGGCTGTTATAATATAACTCTTTAACCACTACAGCATACACTATTTTGCACCCTTAAAAGTGGCCTCATTTCAGGTGTATGTATGTTATGCATACAATAGGCACTTACGGAATGCTTAATGCCCACTTTGTGAAAGGAAATCACTAGATCCCTTGAATTTTGTAATCTTTTCAGCATCTCAGGGACCTGGGGACCCAGGTTGATAGTAGTCTGTCATTCGACACCCATGTAGCTAAAGTAGTTAGGAAGACCTTCTACAATGCCCACCTTATCATGAAGAGATTCTCATCTAGATCAAGGGAGGTCATAGTCTCCCTATACTCATCACTCATCAGACCAATGATTGAGTACAATGCCCCATTCGGAATGTATCTGACCCGACACTTGCAGCAGCTGGAGAGGCCACAAAAGTTCCTCACCAAAAGGATAAAGGGTCTCAAACATCTGTCCTATGTTGCCCGACTGAAAGAACTCCAGCTCTATTCAGTCGCTTACCGCTTGCTCAGAGGTGACCTTTGCCTAACATACAAGGCCATGTCAAACCCAGATTTGATGAATATGCTGCACCTCAAAAAATCTAGATCCGTCAGAGCCACAAGGCGGAGACTTAAACCTCGACACGGCTATTAATAGGACATGCTGGAGGGATAGATTCATCACCCAAAGACTCCCTATGCTGTGGAATAAAATCCCGGTATATGTGAGGCAGAGCACCTCGCTGGCCTTGTTCAAGAGAAATCTTGACCAATGGATGGGAGATTGCAGATATACCCCAGGGATTACCTCAGTGTCACTGCTCGACAGAGGCACAGCAAAATAATGGGTATAGTTCCCCATACTAAAGGGGTGGCGTAAGCCACAAAACTATGGGCTAGGCTTGTAAATGCCCTCGGGCAGATAGCCTAGTATGAACCTATGAACCTATTTAAGTCCCCATTCCTGTCACACATAATACCCGTCTCTCACTGTTGAAGTGTAAAAACATATTTTTTGCCAGTGACATGTAAATACCAGGATATTACACTGTACTATGTTATTGCTGGATGGCATGGTGAGACAGTGGTTAGCACTGCTGATTTTCAGTGTTCGGTTCTTTGGTTTAGTCCTTGGCAGGGGTTACCATCTGTGTGGAATCTGTTTACACTTCCTATATGCTCAATGTCTTTTACATGGTGCACTGCTTTCTTGCTCTAGTCCAATGACTTGCCATAGGTGGACTGGCAGTTCCCTTAGGTGCGTGCAATGTGTGAGAGTGAGCGAGTGTGTGACTACGTGCATCATGTGATGGGATGACATGTTATTCAGGATTCATTCCATTACAATGCATTTAGAGAATGCTGAAACAGGCACCACGACACTGAACTGAATTGAGTGAGATATAAGAAAAAGAAAGATGAATGAATTAATTTTATTGTTTGACTGCTCATTTTGACTTCTGTACCAACATTTCTTTGCTACCACTTTATAGATCATTAATACACACAGATCTCATACCTAGAGCTATCATCCACATACTTTGAATAACAACGAGCTACCCTTGCACCCTTGCTTATCTGGGTCTAAGACGCGAATATCTCCTCACTTATTAACTCACCCCAGTCAACTAATTATCTATTCACAGGTCTCAGTGCAGTGCTGCAGTTCTTAGTAGAGCTCTACCTCTTTATCTTGGAAAAATGCTGCTCATTTTACTTAGATACCCTCTGTTATCGCTATTAAGTATATAAGGTGGCATGCTGACAATTATACTTACTCTCTTCACAGCACTCATCCATTCTGTAGCCATCTTGTCTTTCTTCCCTTTTCTCGATATGTTTCACATGGCTGTGTCTGTATATAACTTGTTTTATACTGCTGGTTTCCACATGTATAATAGCCATCTTGTCTATCTTCCCTTTTCTCGATATGTTTCACATGGCTGTGTCTGTATGTAACGTGTATTATACTGCTGCTTTCCACATGTATAAACACCATCTTGTCTTTCTTCCATCTTCTCTATATGTTTCACAGGGCTGAGTCTGTATATAACATGTACTATACTGCTGTTTTCATCATGTATAAACGCCATCTTGTCTTTCTTCCCTTTTCTCTATATGTTTCACATGGCTGTGTCTGTATATAACTTGTATTATACTGCTGTTTTCCATGTGTACAAATGCCATCTTTTCTTTCTGCCCTCTTCTCTATATGTTTCACATGGCTGTGTCTGTATATAACTTGTATTATACTGCTGCATTCCACATGTATAATAGCCATCTTGTCTTTCACCCTCTTCTCTATATGTTTCACATGGCTGTGTCTGTATATAGCTTGTATTATACCGCTGCATTCCACATATATAATAGCCATCTTGTCTTTCTTCCATCTTCTCTATATGTTTCACATGGCTGTGTCTGTATATAACTTGTATTATACTGCTGCATTCCACATGTATAAATGACATCTTGTCTTTCTTCTGTCTTCTCTATATGTTTCACATGGCTGTGTCTGTATATAACTTGTATTATACTGCTGCATTCCACATATATAAACGCCATCTTGTCTTTCTTCTGTCTTCTCTATATGTTCCACATGGCTGTGTCTGTATATAGCTTGTTTTATACTGCTGGTTTCCACATGTATAATAACCATCTTGTCTTTCTTCTTTCTTCCCTATATGTTTCACATGGCTGTGTCTATATATATCTTGTATTATACTGTTGCATTCCACATGTATAAACACCATCTTGTCTTTCTTCCCTCTTCTCTATATGTTTCTCATGTCTTTGTTTGTATATAACTTGTATTATACTGCTGCGTTCCACATGTATAAACGCCATCTTATCTTTCTTTCCTTTTCTCTAAATGTTTCACATGGCTGTGTCTGTATATAACTTGTATTATACTGCTGCGATCATCATGTATAAATGCCATCTTGTCTTTCTCCCTCTTCACTGTATGTTTCACATGGCTGTGTCTGTACATAACTTGAATTATACTGCTGCGTTCCACATGTATAAACGCCATCTTGTCTTTCTTCCATCTTCTCTATATGTTTCACATGGCTGTGTCTGTATATAACTTGTATTATACTGCTGTTTCCACATGTATAAATGCCATCTTGTCTTTATTCCCTTTTCTCTATATGTTTCACATGGCTGTGTCTGTATATAACTTGTATTATACTGCTGTTTCCACATGTATAAACACCATCTTGTCTTTATTCCCTTTTCTCTCTATGTTTCACATGGCTGTGTCTGTATATAACTTGTATTATACTGCTTCATTCCACATGTATAATAGCCATCTTGTCTTTCTGCCCTCTTCTCTATATGTTTCTCATGTCTTTGTTTGTATATAACTTGTATTATACTGCTGCGTTCATCATGTATAAACGCCATCTTGTCTTTCTTCCCTCTTCACTGTATGTTTCACATGGCTGTGTATATAACTTGAATTATACTGCTGCGCTCCACATATATAAACACCATCTTGTCTTTCTGCCCTCTTCTCTATATGTTCCACATGTCTTTGCTTGTATATAACTTGTATTATACTGCTGCGTTCCACATGTATAAATGCCATCTTATCTTTATTCCCTTTTCTCTAAATGTTTCACATGGCTGTGTCTGTATATAACTTGTATTATACTGCTGCGTTCATCATGTATAATAGCCATCTTGTCTTTCTTCCCTCTTCACTGTATGTTTCACATGGCTGTGTCTGTGTATAACTTGTATTATACTGCTGAATTCCACATGTATAAACGCCATCTTGTCTTTCTTCCATCTTCTCTATATGTTTCACATGGTTGTGTCTGTATATAACTTGTATTATACTGCTGTTTCCACATGTATAAACACCATCTTGTCTTTATTCCCTTTTCTCTATATGTTTCACATGGCTGTGTCTGTATATAACTTGTATTATACTTCTGTTTTCATCATGTATAAACGCCAACTTGTCTTTCTTTCCTCTTGTCTATATGTTTCACATGGCTGTGTCTGCATATAACTTGTATTATACTTCTGTTTTCATCATGTATAAACGCCATCTTGTCTTTCTTTCCTCGTCTCTATATGTTTCACATGGCTGTGTCTGCATATAACTTGTATTATACTGCTGCGTTCCACATGTATAATAGCCATCTTGTCTTTCTTCCCTCATCTCTATATGTTTCACATGGCTGTGTCTGTATATAACTTGTATTATACTGCTGCATTCCACATGTATAATAGCCATCTTGTCTTTCTTCCCATCTTGTCTTTCTTTCCTCTTCTCTATATGTTTCACATGGCTGTGTCTGTATATAACTTGTATTATACTGCTGCGTTCCACATGTATAAACGCCATCTTGTCTTTCTTCTGTCTTCTCTATTTGTTTCACATGGCTGGGTCTGTATATTACTTTCATTATTCTGCTGTTTTCCACATGTATAAACGCCAATCTTGTCTTTCTGCCCTCTTCTCTATATGTTTCACGTCTTTGTTTGTATATAACTTGTATTATACTGCTATGTTCCCCATGTATAATAGCCATCTTGTCTTTCTTCTGTGTTCTCTATATGTTTCACATGGCTGTGTCTGTATATAACTTGTATTATACTTCTGTTTTCCACATGTATAAACACCATCTTGTCTTTCTTCTGTCTTCTCTATATGTTTCACATGGCTGTGTCTGTATATAACTTGTATTATACTTCTGTTTTCCACATGTATGAACACCATCTTGTCTTTCTTCTGTCTTCTCTATATGTTTCACATGGCTGTGTCTGTATATAACTTGTATTATACTGCTGCTTTCCACATATATATTAGCCATCTTGTCTTTCACCCTCTTCTCTATATGTTTCACATGGCTGTGTCTGTATATCACTTGTATTATACCGCTGCATTCCACATGTATAAATGCCATCTTGTCTTTCTTCTGTCTTCTCTATATGTTTCACATGACTGTGTCTGTATATAACTTGTATTATACTGCTGCATTCCACATGTATAAATGACATCTTGTCTTTCTTCTGTCTGTTTTATATGTTACAGATGGCTGTGTCTGTATATAACTTGTATTATATTGCTGTTTTCCACATGTATAAATTACATCTTATCTTTCTTCTGTCTTCTCTATATGTTTCTCATGGCTGTGTCTGTATATAACTTGTATTATACTGCTGGTTTCCACGTGTATAAATGTCATCTTGTCTTTCTTCCCTCTTCTCTATATGCTTCACATGGCTGTGTCTGTATATATTCTGCTGCCGTTTTCCACATGTATAAACACCATCTTTTCTTTCTTCTGTCTGTTCTATATGTTTCACATGGCTGTGTCTGTATATAACTTGTATTATACTGCTGCAATCCACATGTATAAATTACATCTTATCTTTCTTCTGTCTTCTCTATATGTTTCTCATGGCTTTGTCTGTATATAACTTTAATTATTCTGCTGCATTCCACATGTATAAATGCCATCTTGTCTTTCTTCCCTCGTCTCTATATGTTTCACATGGCTGTGTCTGTATATAACTTGTGTTATACTGCTGCATTCCACATCTATAAATGACATCTTGTCTTTTTTCCCTTTTCTCTATATGTTTCACGTGGGTGTGTCTGTATATAACTTGTATTATACTGCTGCGTTCCACATGTATAAACGCCATCTTGTCTTTCTTCCCTCTTCTCGAAATGTTTCACATGGCTGTGTCTGCATATACCTTGTATTATACTGCTGCATTCCACATGTATAAATGCCATCTTGTCTTTCTTCCCTCTTCTGTCTATTTTTCATATGCCTGTGTCTGTATATAACTTGTATTATACTGCTGCATTCCACATCTATAAATGACATATTGTCTTTCTGTCCTCTTCTCTATATGTTTCACATGGCTGTGTCTGTATATAACTTGTATTATACTGCTGCGTTCCACATGTATAAACGCCATCTTGTCTTTCATCCCTCTTCTCTATATGTTTCACATGCCTGTGTCTGTATATACCTTGTATTATACTTCTGTTTTCCACATGTATAAATGCCATCTTGTCCTTCTTCTGTCTTCTCTATATGTTTCACATGGTTGTGTCTGTATATAACTTGTATTATACTGCTGCGTTCCACATGTATAAACGCCATCTTGTCTTTCTGTCCTGTTCTCTATATGTTTCACATGGCTGAGTCTGTATATAACTTGTATTATACTGCTGCTTTCCACATGTATAATAGCCATCTTGTCTTTCTTCCCTCGTCTCTATATGTTTCACATGGTTGTGTCTATATATAACTTCTATTTTTTTGCTGCGTTCCACATGTATAAACGCCATCTTGTTTTTCTTTCCCCTTCTCTATATGTTTCACATGGCTGAGTCTGTATATAACATGTATTATACTGCTGTGTTCCTCATGTATAATAGCCATCTTGTCTTTCTTCCCTCATCTCTATATGTTTCACATGGCTGTGTCTGTATATAACTTGTATTATACTGCTGCATTCCACATGTATAATAGCCATCTTGTCTTTCTTCCCTCATCTCTATATGTTTCACATGGCTGTGTCTGTATATAACTTGTATTATACTGCTGTGTTCCTCATGTATAATAGCCGTCTTGTCTTTCTTCCCTCATCTCTATATGTTTCACATGGTTGTGTCTATATATAACTTGTATTTTACTGCTGCTGTTCACATGTATAATAGCCAAGTTGTGTTTCTGCCCTCTTCTCCGTATGTTTCACATGGCTGTGTCTATATATAACTTGTATTATACTGCTGCATTACACATGTATAAACACCATCTTTTCTTCCTTCCCTCTTCTCTATATGTTTCACATGGCTGAGTCTGTATATAACATGTATTATACTGCTGTGTTCCTCATGTATAATAGCCATCTTGTCCTTCTTCTGTCTTCTCTATATGTTTCACATGGCTGTGTCTGTATATAACTTGTATTATATTGCTGTTTTCCACATGTATAATAGCCATCTTGTCTTTCTTCTGTCTTCTCTATATGTTTCACATGCCTGTTTCTGTATATACTTTGTATTATACTGCTGTTTTCCAAATGTATAATAGCCATCTTCTCTTTCTTCTCTCTTCTCTATATGTTTCTCATGGCTTTGTCTGTATATAACTTGTGTTATACTGCTGCGTTCCACATGTATAATAGCCATCTTATCTTTCTTCCCTCTTCTCAATATGTTTCACATGGCTGTGTCTGTATATAAGTTATATTATACTGCTGCATTCCACATCTATAAATGACTTATTGGGCAGGATTCACGAAGCCTCCGTGTAAGAGTTACAAGGCTTACCCGGAGGCTGCAGTTAAACGGTGTCACGTCAGCATGTCATGCATATGCATGAGGGCATGCTAAATCACACCTAAGGCTTACACGGTCCGTGGAAGACAGGAGAGGGCGTGTCCGTAGGCCAAGCCCTGCAAACGGACACACCCCCAGAAGAGTAAAAGTCCCTAAAGTAAACCCCCACGACAGAGTCCATGGTAATGTGAATAAACACAACACAACACATGCCCCCACAGACTATGAACATAAAACATATAAATGAACATGTTATATTTTGTTTAAATTGTAAAGATGTTTGCCTGTGAGTGCGCTCGTTTGCGCGGGCGTGCCCGTAGCTCAGCCACAGTTAGCAGTAAGTGGAAAAGCATATAAGAACTAACTATGCAAAGTAAGCCAAAAAGCAATAGTGTAGCAGTAGAGACGTCGGCTGAAGAGCAGGCAGTCATGGTTCGAGCCCCCACAACATAAAGTTTTATATTTAGTGAAATAAGCACGAAACAGGTCCCTGACATATATGTACACATATAAAATTATATTTTACGTAAAATGTAATGAAATAGGCTATTTATTTTGAAGAAATGTGAGATAACAAAATACTAAAAAATGACAGATGTGCCTATAGCTGAGCTACAGTTTAACAAGGTGAGTGCATCTGCCCGTAGGTGAGCAGTGGTTTAACAGGTGTAAAATCAGTGCCCGAAGGTGAGCAGTGGTTTAACAGGTGCAAAATGAGTGCCCATAGGTGAGCAGTGGTTCAACACGCTGAAACTGTGTGCCCATGGCTGAGTTGAGCGTAATATGCCTGCTGACAGCCAAATGAGGTAAACCAGAGTAACCCGTTTGCGTGGAGCTGCGCACCGTGCCAACAAGCTAACCGACGGGCAACGTTGAGCAAGCTGTAACAAAACTGCCTTTACACAGACACACCCCCTAGCCTGTCTAGACAGTCATAAAATATAAAAAGCAGTGGCCAGGTTCGAACCCAGGACACCATGCACCATAGACAAGGTACTGAACCACTAAGCCATGACAGCTGTACTTAGAAATGCAGTAATAGCAAATATATAGCAATGAATAGAAAGAGAAGCATGACAAAGCAGGTTTTGTGAAGCTGATACAATTCCAAATGGCCAATCACATATAAGTGTGGGAAAAACGGCATATATAAGCCCCATAGGTGGGAATACACAGCATAACCAATTGTAGAACTAACTTGCAGCCAGAATGTCAGGAGCAGGTAAGGGTAGTTGCTTCTGAGCACAGAGGTGGGGCATTGAGGAGTCCAGATATATGGTCTGGCTCCTTGTCCACAATCATGAGGCCCAACTCATGCAGGGCCAGGTCCTGTGGGGAGCATATAGGGCTGAGGCATGGGACCGGTTGGCTCATGATCTCACCCGTGCCACAGGGATTCCAAGGACTGGTGAGCAGGTCCGTCACCACCATGTGGACCTGAAGAGATGTAAGCAGGACCAAATGAACCTTTGGATCCAGGAGGCCTGGCAAATGCCCAATGCCCCACTACTGAGTAAGTCACATCTAATTATGTATGTAAGAAATTAACCTAGCTGATATTATGGAGAGGTGTATTCCAATATTACTTTATTTATATTACAGCTGCAGGTGTCCGTTCTGCGAACCGCAGAGCCTATGGCGATAGGCTGGTGCGGTTGCACCACCAAGCAGGTCAGTAATCCTCTCCCTGTAACTGTAAATAAATATAAAAGTATGACAGTTAGCAAAAGAGTGCAGCGTAGTCACTAAGTAATAAAATGTGCAAGTAACAGTGTAAGAGTGTTTGCAAGTATTGCCTGATTACAAAAGTGTGTTGCAGTTTGTAATCCAAACAGAAAAATGAAAATGACTGAAATAAAGTCTGAAATAAAGATGCCCCACCTGTAATATAATTGTACACAACCTGCAGCAGGCTGAAAAGTACAGCTGCAGAAGATGAGCAAATCACATGTGTGAAATATATCCCTGTTGAAATACTGAAACATGACAGAAGTGAGAATGTTGGAAAGGATTGTAATAACTACAGGTAAAACATGTCAATAAAGCCTAGAAGTAAGTACCATCCTGAATTGTAAAATTAAAACAAGTGAGAGAGTGTGAGAAAGAGTTATGAATCCACCAATAAAGTAGTAATAACTCCTGAATAAAGTATACTGCAGTTAGTACAGAATGAAATGAATGTAACAAGAAGAACCAAACTGCGAAATGTGTTCAAAATGTTCCTGCAGCTGGAATGTGTATCCCAAAATCTGGATATGTTGCTCTCAGTCTGCAATATGCAGATAGTATGATTGTCTGAAATACCAAACATTCACAGTTGTCTATAGCTATATAAAGCAAATGTAGCAGGATGATGTAGCTGAACAAAGCTAGATATGAACGTGTATGAATATAAATGAAAATGTATATTGATGTAGCAGTAACATTCCTATCACCAACTTGAAGTAGTTATCACATAGGAAACTGTAGGTACAACTGTAGTGTGTATATATCTGCAGCTATTAGAAATGTACAGCATATGTATTGGTATTTGAAGGTGTTAATTATATTTTCTTCACCCTACCCTATAACCACATATAATCCATTCCACGTGAAATTGGTATGTGCAATCACAATTAACACCCCTGGACATTTGTCCTGTTGGGTCATACATATTTGCATGTACGTTGATGCATCTGCCCTATTCATACATCCAAACCTGATGGCCTGTTGCCATCAATCAACCCTGCATGTTGTTGGACTGTGTATTGCTGTTCAAATTATGCATGTGTTATGCTCGCTGTTCAATGGTATGAATATCTGGGTGTTTGGTTAATGGGAATACTAATGCATGCTGTTACAACTAATTGCAAATGGTATTGTATGTTACTAACCCAAACTGTCATGACATAATGCAAAACATAGGATGACAGGGAAGGCAGGTTCCAGCAGACCCACCTCTCCCACCTCAGCTGGCAAGTGCACTTGGCAGTAGTGCCCAGTCCAGACCCTCCTCCGGTGGCCCTGTGCCACCTGCGGGTGGAAGCGCTGCAGGGGATGGGGCTCGTCCTCCCTCTGCAAAGTGTGGCCAGAGGAGAACCACCACTCACCCTCCGTAGCGTCCGGACTGTGGTGCGTAGGGAGATCCAGGAATCTGTTCTTGGGCCCCTACGCCAGCTTGAGGCACAGGTGGCATAACTAACGGGCATGCCTGTTGCCTGGCCTACACAGCCCCTAGCACAGCCCCATCCTGGGCAGTGAAGGAACAGTGGCAACTGCCCATGGGTGGGGATATCAGTTCCACTGTTGCCATCTGTGGGCTCATGGGCTCTGGATATCCAAACATCCATCCCCGTCAATTGTGTAACCCCCCCACACGTGTCATACACTGCCCCTGTATGCATCTTGTTTGTCTTGTCTGTTGACCTACCTAACCTACCTCCCCAGCTATACTGACTTCTTTTACCTAACATACCACTCTCACCTGAAAAAAAAAAAAAAAAGGGCACTCTGTACCCACAAAAAATTACGCCCTATACATAGCTGCCCAATTCGCACACATGTCTGCTGGACATGGAAACTGTCAATTACAATTGGCAGTACAACAAGTATTATTGTTGTCCTGACACCTCTCTCAGGGGTGGAAGGTTTCAAATGTCACACCAAATTACAAACATATGCACAGCTGTTGCTGATGAAGAAATGGGCAGCTATGGGCGTTACCTACATCCCTCCTGCAAAACCCAAGCTTGTTTCCCTACTGTCTTTCCCTCTTTGTGACCCCTTTTTCACCACTTTCCTGTTTCCCCATTTTCATTTCTTTCAAAGAAAATAGCACGGGTGTGCGCAAGAGTAAACACTGTTAAGCGGTTGTAAGCAGGTGTGCGCGGAGCTGAACGCTAGTGCGCATGCGGGAGCTCCGCGCAAACAAGCACTAACCCGGTTACAACTGCTTAAAAGTGCCTTAGTCACTCTGAATGACAGGTCCTGTAGTCAGTTCAAAAGCAAAATAAAATCCCACTGTCAGTCCCGAACCCAGGACCTTGCAAACAGTAGTCTGCATGACTTACCACTAAGCCATGACTATTATATAAGAACATTGTGCTACAATAAATATATCATGTAATAGTAGGAATGAATGTAAAGGGAATATAGGATGTGTAGTACACAAAGGACGTCATGTATATTTACTGTCAAATCTAGTGGATTTCTATAATAGTAGTGTGTGAACAGAAACAGCCATGCTAGTTGGTAGCTAGCAGGTAATAATGCCAGTTATTATACATATATAAATATATATATATATATATATATATATATATATATATATATATATATATATAGTTGTAGGTGTCAGTGTACATACACACTTAGTACAGGAAACAGGAGAGATGAATGGAGAAATGTTAATCTACAACACAGCCTGAATTATGAGAGAGATACTAACCTTTACACTCACAGAACAGTGTCCACAGCATACCATCATGGTCCCTGCCCTTACAATCTGAAAGGGCAATGCCTATCTCACATACCTTTTTATAGCACTGTCCTGAAATCACAGTGAGAACTGCAATCAGTACACAACTGGCTGCATGCAATTAGCAAATGCTGGCTTACAATTGGTGCAGAGGCCATCACATGGACATATGCAGATACCTACAAAAGCATCCTGTACTCCCAGTCCACGCATGCAATACTTTCATTGCACCATCTGGAGGCAGAGAGAGAGAGAGAGAGAGAGAGAAAAAGAAAATAAAAACACAAACAAAAAACACACTTAAGACAAACTAAGTTGAAGCTGTCATCAGTGTCAGTATTAAGCTGGGCTAGCAGCAGCAGGAACCTATACTAATGGTAACGCAACCAGCTGTGACAAACACAGGTAATGTAAAGTAACAATTTAATAGTCTACATACTGTGAACTCTCCATATGTGTTATTGGTCTGTATCTATATGTATGTCTATGTGATAAGTTGTGTGTACGTTGTTTTACCCAAAGAGGATGACTACACATTACATGCCATTCAGTGTTAGGCCATGATTCTGGCATCAGTTGTCCATTTCAGTGAGGCCTGTCTGAAGGATGTGTGTGTCAGCTGGTGTAACGACTATGGCACTTAGTTTGCAGTCATCTGGGAACTTTGTCATCCACAACCCGCCCATGTTTGCTTTCACATCTGAGAAGTAAATGCCAAACAAGAGGGGTCCTAGGACAGAGCCCTGTGGGATACCACATGTGACTGGCTTTGAGTCTGACATGGCTCCCGCAAATTTGACTTTATGGATTCTGTTGTTCAACCAGTTTGCAACCCATCATGTGACATATGTATTAACATTTAAGCTGATGCGCTTGTCTATGATGCCTGAGTGGAGTATTGTGTTGAAGGCCTTAGGCAAGTCCAGGTAGGCTGTATGGACTGCTTTGCCCTCATCAATGGCTGTAGTGACTGTTTTGAAAAAGTCAACCAGGTTCAAAAGGCAGGATCAGCCCTTCACAAAGGCAAACTGGGTGGGATCAAGTGTCTGTAGGTACCCAATATCGCTGTATATGAGTCCCATAATGAATCTTTCCATAGCTTTGCAGACCAGGCTGGTTAAGCTTATGGGGCAGTAGTTCCCAGGGTCAGTAGAGGTGCCTCCTTTGTGGAGTGGGACCACTGTTGCTGTATGCCAGTGTTCAGGTACATATCCCGTAGTAAGGCTAAGGTTAAATATCAGTTTTATATGCGGTTGTAGCTCCTCTTGGAGTTCACTTAGCACACATCCAGGGATACCATCAGGTCACATTAATGCTGTGTGCTCTGCTTTACTGAGGGCGGCCCTCACCTGGACATCTGAGATGACAGGGAGGTTACATTCAGCTGTGATAAGTATTTCTTATTTTGGGGGAGAGGGAGGGGGGATATTTGCACTGAACCTGTCTGCCAGAATGTTTCCAATATCTGTGGGTTCAGTGAATTTTATGTAGTTGTGTACTAACTCTGAGCATATCTGAGGCATTTGGTCCATGTGTCTAACAAAACTGAGGAAGGCCTCATCGTTATCTATAGTGTCCTTGGCCATTTCCCTCTCAGAGCTGGCCGTGGATGTTGTTATGAGAGAACTTAGCGTATTACTAGTGCCGACCACAGATGCCTTCCCTTTATGTGATTCTGCTCTGTCCTGCCGTAGCCCCCTACTATTGTTATACAATTTGTCTTTGGCTGGGGTCCACCAGACAGGATGCTTAACCTTTGTGTATAGAGTCTGGGTTAGAATTGTGTGTGCATGTTCCATGTATTCTTTGGGATGTCCGTGGGAAGCATTTGCAAAGGGGTCAGCATCGTGGGTTGTGGCTTCCACTGGCCCAGTGGGCTGCATGGATACCATCTCAGTCCTAACAAGTGCAAATCTGTCTATTCACATATATATCAAAGTAGTCTACTGTGCTGGTGGTGGTGGTGGGATAGGTATATCCAGGCCGATTATTTTGTGTCCAGATCACACTAGTGGATGACGTTCCACATACAGTTCCTTGTTATGAACTCCCAGAGTGAGGTGGTGCATTGGACCTGTCTCAGTGTGCTGACTGATGGGGCTTGGTACTATGTTGTAGGGAATGTGGCAGGTATTGTTGCGCAGGTGTTGGCTGAACACTGATATCTGGCCATGTACATGTGTATCCACCAAGAGACACACACGTGCTACATATGGGAGTAGTAATATATCACTACAGTTGAGTATCATGTATAGTATGTGTGCCATATTTTGCTGACATTGTTTGCTGATATCCTGTTTGTGTTCTCTTTCAAGGACATGACGCGTCAGCAAAATCCTGCCTACTCTGCTGCAGAAGATGAAGAGATACACCAGAGCCTGGTGCGGGATTATGACATACTGTTTTCCCGCACCAGCCAGAATCAGCATGAGAGGGCTGCACTGTGGCAAGACCTTGTCCGTAGGGTAAATGACATTGGCACGCATAATAGGACATATGAGCAGGTACGACATCACTGCAGTGATTTAATCAGAAATGTCCGTCAGCGTGCGTTGGATATCCACAGGCAACAGGTCGCCACAGGAGGTGGGGTGGCCACACATCCCCCCCTCACCAGACTGGAAGGGCTACTCCTAAGTGTTGTGGCTCCAGGCCAGGAACATCAACAGCAACACACCTGCATTATGATGGAGGCTGGAGCCACACAGCAACACGAAATGGAGCGTGCAGGTAATATGCCATATGTACACTTGACTGTTCTGTACACTGTTAGTTTATGCATGTGTAAGGTGTGTCCTTGGTATGTAGCTGTCAACATAGCATATAATTGTGCAGGTGTGATATTGCCAATATCAGCAGCTGACATGCGAAAGGCAACTGTTGTACTACTGAACTGTATCATACGCAGTATCAATGGCACAGTTGTGCCCACTGACATTAATCCCCTCATATCTGCAGGTCCCTCCGGTGTTACAGCAAGGCAGCCCATCCATGCTGGTGAGTGTGTTTTAACAATACCTATAATAGTCCTGATAGTGCTAGTAATAATAGTGTAACTCATTATTGCTATGTGTGTATACTGCGGGGTGTGCATGTGTGCATGTGTGCGTGTGTCCACATGTGCACGTGTGCATGTGTGCATGTGTGCCTGTGTCCACGTGTGCATGTGTGCACGTGTGCACGTGTGCACATGTGCATGTGTGCATGTGTGCATGTGTGCCTGTGTCCACGTGTGCATGTGTGCATGTGTGCATGTTTGCCTGTGTGCATGTGTGCATGTGTGCATGTGTGCATGTGTCCACGTGTGCATGTCTGCATGTCTGCATGTGTGCATCACTGGTAACATTGTGTAGACATTGTAAACTGTGTTTCCTGTCTTCCTCCCACATGTTCTAGTGCTGCTCTGGTGTCCTGCAGCAGGGAACCTGAATCTGGTGCCACAGGTACTGATAATGATGATATCTGTGTAATGGCACAGGAAGGTGTGTCAGGGTCCGTCATTGGTCAGCCAATTGACAGTACACAGCTGTCAACCCCATCATTGTGCACAGTCATCCTGCCAGTACATCCTATGTCACCAATGTCCCTAGGTGATAGACAGGATACAGTGGGCATTGACCAGGGTAATGTGGTATCTGTGGCACATGCTTCCCCACACAGCAGCCATGGGCAGGGTCCTGAGATGGTACCACACAGACAGTTGCCCATGGGTTCTCGTGGGAGCATCCGTGGGCGTACTGCCTCTGGCAGACGTGCCCAAAGAGGTCTGTCAACCTCAGCTATGTTTCGGGCTGTCATGCAGGCACAGTCATGTATGGAAAGGTACACCAGACAGGGTCTGAGGGAGCTGAGAGCATGTCGCACATCCATGACTGACAGTATGCGTGACATCGTGGATTTATCCGTAATTTCACCGATGTCATAGACAGATGTTGTGGGGACATATTACAGCAGTTCCACAACTACATGTCCATGAGCCAGGGCAATGGTGGATGATTGCAGCATCAACATGGCCGTATGCCAGCAACAGCAGCAGCTGGCAATCGGCGTGGACGACAACAGGCCCGTGGATGCCCCCAAAGTGCCAGCAACAGCCCCAGCAATGCTGGGTCTGTGCTGTCATCAGACCACCCCAGGAGACCACGTGCACGTGGCTCTGGACAGTCCCAACAGGGACCTGTGTCCAGTCAATGAACACCCGCTTCTGATGACAGTACCCAATCTGGCTTAGTACTGGATACGGTCCATAGTACCCCTGCCAGGCACAGGTACCGTGTCCGTGGCCACAGACACTGATCTGTATGACCTGCCAGGTGCAGTCTGTGGCTGTCCACAAACTCCAGTATATGGCAGCCATGAGGTGGAACAGTGTGCATGCATACACACATGCGAAATGTTAACACCTAGGGCTACCGCATACACGCACACACTGCACCAACAGTGCCCCACCCTGTACTGCTGTCCCTCACCAACACACATACACATACATGTCAATTGGTGGTATCAGTGGCATACTCAGGCATACCTAGTTCACACCCTGTGCATATGATGAAACTGTGCCACCTCCTGCAATCTCCAACATCAGTGCAGGAACAGGTTAACATGTTGCTGATGCACAGGGTGACTACATAGAAGTGTATTACTAGTATCATGTTGGTAACAGTACAGTGTGCTGATATGATTGTGTGTATATCCCAGCATGCCTGATGCAGTAACTGTATGACTGTCCTGAATTATTATCTACACCCATAGTAAGTACCATAGTGTAACAGCTGCACATTATTGCATACCGGTGGTAAGGATGTCAACAGATAGCCACATACATAGGTAGCACAGGGGAGAAGGTAATGCAAGTAGTGAAACGCAATGATGGACATGTGCACTAATGGTGGCATGTTGCCCACAACTACTATGCAATGTGGATGTTTGCGCATGTTGATATGTGTGCAGTACCAATTTAATTTAAATTAAATAAATATTAAATATTATCAGTTTTACCATGGACATCTGAGCTGTGCATTCCTGGGTACATGTTTATAGTGCCTGCATATTTGCACTGTTATCTACTGGAAGTGGTACCCCTTCTTTGTTGTACAATGGACTACTTCCAGCCCTGCTTACTGTAGCTTTGTTTGCATGCATGTTTGCTTGAGGTTCCCTGGAACACTGATTCCACCTGCAATGCAGATTTACAGAGCTTCTGTGGATTCCTAGTGACATCTGCATAGCGTACTATACGTATGTCAATGTCTCACTTGACAGAACGTCACCGTCTGTCCTGTTCGCATGTACGTTGCCTGTGACACATTGCATATGACTTACCTGGCATTTGCCCACGTGTGCAGTCATAAATGCTAGCGCTATGAAATCAGAAGCAGTACACCCACACATACTCACCTTCAGTATGTTGTTCCCCATTGGCCCTATGTCACCATGGCAATCACACTACTATGGTAGCATGTGCAAAGGTAACCTGTGAATCACCTCTATGGTCCAGTTGTGGTATATGTGAGTCATGTGGCAATGTCACAGCTGCCACATGTATGCAGTCAACCCTCTCCCCTGGCCAGGAATGTACAACACATGTGTGAGATGCAACCACATAGCCAATCTGGGGACTGAGCACTCTAAACCCAGTACTGCCATACCCTGTCAGGTGGCATGACATACTACAGTGACTACAATACCAGTCTGACATAGGCCTACACTGACAGCAATCCAAACACATGAACACACTGGGGCATACTTGGAGCCTCAGAATAGCATCATGCCTGAGCATCACACACCTCCGCAGCTGGCACACAGGCATACGTTAAGTCAGAACAGAGCACATGCCACACATGGCACACACATCCCGTGTGCCAAACATTCACAGCCTGTAGCGCTACACAACACACCTGCTACAGATGTGTCAGGTACCTCTCTTGGCCGGTGCAGTGGTGTCCCGCTCAACAGGCTGTACATGGTGAAGGTCACAGTGATATGCCCATGGGGCACTATGGTCCACCACATAACACATGCATACAGGTCAGTCAGAGGCATGGACTTATATGACTCAGTCATTGTCCATGCCACTATGGATGACCTGAGACGTACCTCCCTGGACTACATGATAGGAAACATAGAAGGGCTCTCTCAGCATGTGGCACGGGCTGGTATGAGCCTGACCTTGGTTGCCATCATACCCTCACCAGGTATGCTACCACAATATGTAGGAAGGGTGTTCTATGTCTACATTCTGCTCAATCTCAAATGTCATTCATAGGGTATCCAATGGCTGACAGCGTGTGCTTACATGCTAGGGAAGATACAATGATTTGAGAGGGGCAGCTTGCACGTGTCACCCATGGGCCATTGTATATTGGCGAAGCCTCTTGATACACACATAGTGCCTTTTGCTGCAGGGCACAGATTGCATAGCCACCTTCGCGGGTATCACACGGGATAGGACACTAACAGTAATGCTACACAACACCAGCAGTGTACACCGCAAGATGCATGCACTGGACACTGTCCTCAGCACGGTAAACTGCAATATCTGTGCAGTAACAGATTCCTGATTCACGGCTCACAAGTGCAACCCATCACTGCCAGGCTATACCTCATACCATGCCTGTCGTCCCCTACACATGTACCACACATGAACAGGGGGGGATGTATCTCAAGGCACCACAGATACACACACCTCCAGGTTGTTGGCACAGCACAAAGCATCAGGGCCTATCCATTTGCAGCTAACAGTGTGTTGGATTGCCTTCTGGTTCATAGCCTGGCACACACAACCCTCCCATACACAGGAAACCCACCTGTCCTCCCTAACAACACTGGGAATATGATGGTCTCTAGATATGTCTTTATATGGCTGGACTGCATCCAGCCAAACATTGTGTGTGAGCATTACTGTAGCAACAACACACTAGCTGAAAGGTTCCCAGCATGTAGTCACTGAATTGCAGTGGAACAACATGTTACCACTCCCACAACAGGTGGGAACATGCAGCACCTGTTCATCGACTACATGTAGACTATATGGCCCAGACCAGATGTGTATCCCCCGCTGTTAGGATGATACCATATACAACTCACACTGTATATACACATACCGCATGCAGCCCCTGTACAGTAAGACACAGTCATAATGTTATGCAGTGCAAATACCATTTATTCACTTGAGGCACGTGTCAGACATGGGAACTATTGAAGGTCACAGGTATATATGTGTATGGGTCACACACATACATCATGTGTGCATTGCCATTGCTGGTTTGAGCAATGTCATGCATTGTTATGAACAACAACCCACACATGGGCATTTCGTGTGACACAAACACACGTGGTAGTTGTGGGTTTCCAAAACATACCTATCTGTGCTCTAACAGTAGTAATAGACCCAGTAGCGGAGCGCACTATTTGCATTACTGGACGATTAGCCCTGTTTGGCTGTACTGATAGTGTGGTGACATCACCTGTGTTTACTGGGGGAATATGCAGCATCTGGTGTATTGTAGTAGTTGCCAAAAGGAACTGTTTTCTCACACTTGCAATTACACACACCCCACCCACACCCACACCCACACTTGCCATTTGCAGGATTCATACCCCTATCTAACTATGTTATGACACTTGAGAGAGACGCATTACGGAGAGCACTATTCGAATTACTGGGAGGCTCCTCTTCTCCGGCTGTACTTATAGGGTGCTGACATCATCAGTGTCTGGAAAGGGTAATGTGCATCATGTAGTGTGTTCTCCTGATTGCCAAAAAGCACATATCTTTCATACAGAATTGCACACAGACAAACTCCCCTCATCCAAACACACACACTTGCCATTTGCAGGATTCAAACTCCTATCTATGTTATGACACTTGAGAGAAACGCATTAGCAGAGCGCGCTATTCAAATTACTGGGAGGTTTCCCTTCTCCGGCTGTACTTATAGGGTGCTGACATCATCAGTGTTTAGAAAGGGGAATGTGCATCCTGTAGTGTGTTCTCCTAGTTGCCAAAAGGGACATTTCTTTCATACAGACTTGCACACACACTTAGCCCCCTCCATACACACTGGGCATTTGCAGGATTCAAACCACTACCTAACTATATTTTGACACTCGAGATGGATGCATTAGCAGAGGGCGCTATTCGCATTACTGGAAGGTTTCCCTTCTTCTGCTGTACTTATAGGGTGCTGACATCATCAGTGTTTAGAAAGGGGAATGTGCATCCTGTAGTGTGTTTTCCCAGTTGCCAAAAGGGACGTTTCCCTCACACAGACTTGCACACACAACAACCCCGTGCACCCACACACAGACTGAGCATTTGCAGGGTTCAAACCCCTACCTAACTTTATTCTGACACTTGAGGGAGACACATTAGCGGAGCACGCTATCCGAATTATTGGGCATCTGTTCTGCACCTGCAGTATTTATAGGGTGCTGACATCATTATTTCTACAGAGGTATGTACATTTAGTACTACCTGTCAGGTGGGGGATAGCATATATATGCATTTGCAGCCACCTACTTCAGGGTCAGATATGCACATCACACTGGCAGGTTATGTTCTATACCATGCTTCGTGACCACAGGACCTGTAACACACAACACAACCAGTCCAGACCACCCCTCCCACATCCAGGACACACACTTTGCTTCCCTGGGTACAGTGCCAGGATATGCAGGTGTTCACATACACCATTCCAGTTGTTAGCATCAGGTACAGGCATATTGTGTGTGGGAACTACTCAGGCTTCTATAACATTACCCTACAGCCACTACAATTTGTGAGTCCATGTGCTATGGCAGACCACTCACCACAGGACCTGACCATCTGCAACATGGGTACTCACTGTTCCACACCAGAGGTAGACCACCATTGTTGATATCTGACCATACCCACCTTTCCCTGGACATCCATATCCCATCCCTACCCCCAGGCAAGGTTGTCACTGCAAACAAACTGTATTTATCACAAGCAGACTTTACACTTGTGAAGACTGGGGTGGAAGACTTCAAAGGACCCATGCTGGGGGAGTATACTGGCCACTCTGCATAATCCTTGACAATTGCATTCTATGAGCATGTGGAAGGTTTGCATTGTTCATGCTATCCCAAATATACCCATGACTGCTCCACAACAGGACACCTGTCAGGTGTACACCAGCCATATATGAGCTGTCCAACAGACAGAGTGAGCTAATACATTGCAGAGCAGTAGCCCACAGAGGGAGGACATCTCTGATCAGTACCAGCACGACACTTCAATCCCACATAATCATCACGACACAGTGTTGACAGTAAAATTGTCCAGACAATGCAGATAAGGCTCCCCTCAGTCTGTTATTGACGCCCACTTACTGTTAGAGGTCCTCAGCAACCCTCTTCCAGCACACACCAACAACATGGATGTGGCTTAGCACATTCAAACCCTGGGATCTCCACTGTGTCCCTGTTTGACAGAGGCACAGCACACTAGCCTCACACGGTGCTTTATGTGACCTACTTTACAGTGGCACAGTAGCCTACTGTACTGGGGCGGCAGAAGCCAAGCACACTCTGGCTAAGCTGTCATTCCCTAGGGCAAACAGCCTAGTGTTGACCTCTACACCCATATATTTGATTGTCAGATGCACATTATTTGTTGCTGATAGACTGTTTGCAGGTCTTTATTGCCATAGCATTCCCTGTTTGTATGAACAACGTGTGTATCTGTGGAAGATGTTTGCATATGGGAGGGATCCACTATATCACGTATGTCTCTGTAGTCATTTAACTGTGTGCACTGGGCAGATTGCTGTAATGTGGTTGGTTCCTGGAATAACACGTACACATACCAGATATGTGTGGCCAACTGCTAAACTGAGATTTGGCCTAAGTGTGTGAGCATGCCCAGTTCAGCCTTCCCATGGCATGTTGTTTGACATATGTCTCATTTATCAAAGTGTGCGAGCATGCCCAGTGTGTGCTTTCCATATGTTGAACTCTGCAGACCACCACATTTGTGGATGAGTGTGAACTTCAGCAATATCTCCCGTTTATGGTTGTGTGTTGTGTGTCATGTTGTGTAGTTACTGTCCAACTGCTTTGTGTGTGAACACAACAGGGATTATACTGTGCCTGCAGGGTTTGCATGGGATACATTGCATACAGTTGTCAGCATCCTTTCATACTGACCTAACACTGTAGTACCGTATAGTGTACTGGTTCAGTACTTTCACTGTGGTGGACAGTATCCTGGGCTTTAGTCCTATCACTGCTTTACATTTCCATAGTGAGCACAACAGCCTGGTTAGGGGCCAGTTGTGCACATCTGACAATGTTGCATTATGTTCAGATATGAACTACTTATACCAGGCTTGTCCAACATTGGTAGTGTATTCCACAACATAGGTGTACATTGGCAAACAGTAGCGATGTGCCATTTCTAATGCTAGTCGGAGAGTGTGTTTGTCCTTCGACACACATTGTAAGTGGAGTTAGCCATGACATATGTCATGGTTACTATACTGTGCCTCCGTCTACCTGTGACATAACAGTGATACCCAGGGTAAACCTACCATCGCCCATCCACTCATCATGATTCCTTTTGAGGAGAATCGATGAGTGACTCTATGGATAACCTGTACTGGGAGTTTACTCATGAGTGGGGGTGGCTTCTGTGTTATGGATCATGCAGTACAGCTTGTCCTATGTATGTCAGTGCTGGGGTTCAGGTCTCTCATGTGCATAGCTCACTGCCATTCAGATTGTACAAGGTGCAGCATGTTCATTGATTCCAGCTTGGACATGGCTTTATACATTAGGCACAGCTTGCCTCTGGGTTGGCAGTATGGCAGTGTGTGGAGCTGCAGTTTGTTTAATCAGGCAACACATGGCATCTGTTCAAGCTCTTTGATACTCCTGGTGAGGTACTGTTGGGGACTTTACAGTTGATGGAGGTGTCTGCTGAGGTACATCCCACAGGGGCTATTGTAGTCAATTGTAATGCTGATGAAGGATGACTGCAGAGCCACAATGACCTCCCCTTATCTAGATCTGACAACCTTCATGATTAGGTGGGTATATGGTATGTTTCTGTGAACACTACAGCCACATTTTTATCCAATGCAGGATATCTATCACCTTGTGTCCCCAGGTCTCTCATTACATGTTAGGTACGTAATGGGTTAACACCTATGTGGTAATTGGTGGGCACTTACTGTATATCCACGGGGGTTGACTATACACTTTTCTGCAATTAGCTTGCTGACATGGCTATGGCACCGGTTGTCTGTTTCTATGTGGCCTTTTTGTAGGATGCTTGTGTCAGCTGGAGGGTCAGATATGGTGGGCAGTTTGTAGTCCTCTGCATACATGTTCAGACACAGTCCTTCCATGTTGGCCTGTACCTATGGGACATATATACCAAATGAGGGAGGTCCCAGGACCAAGCCTTGTGGGATGCCACTTATATCTGGTTTGTAGTCTGACATGGCTGCAGCATGTCTGACCATGTCAGTTCTGTCCTTGGTCTGGTTTGCAACCCCTCTACTGACATGAGGGTTTATATTTAAGCTGGTGAGCATATCTATAATGAACACATAGGGTATTGTATGGAAGCATTTGCAAGGTCCAGCTATGCTGTGTGGACCACATTGCCCTCATCAATGGCCTTAATGACTGTTTCAAATGAGTCAAACATGTTTAGGGGCAGGATCTGCACTTCAGAAAACCACAGTGGGTAGGGTCCAGTGTCAGTAGGTCCCCAATATCTTTATGTCTGCGGTACATGCTGATCCTTTCCATAGCTGTGCAGACCATGCTTGTCAGGATTCTGGGGTGGTAGTTTGCAGTATCCATTCAGGCAACACCTTTGTTGAGAAGGATCACTGTTGTTGTACACTGCTCTTTGGGTACATATCCTGTGGTAAGGCTGACATTGAGCAGTAGTGTGATTTGGCATTCCATTCTTCTTGGAGTCCATGTTGGACTCAGCCCAGGACACCATCTCATACCATTGCTGCTGTGTGTTTTGCTTTGTAGATGCTGGCTGTTACCTCAACATCTGCAATGTCAGGGGGCCAGCAGTCTGCTGGGATAGATATTTTTCATTCTGGGGTTTGCACTGCACCTGTCAGGTTGTATGTTGGCAATATGTGTGTGTGTTTGGTATGTTGTTTGTAATATTTGTGTGATTCAGAGCATATCTGTGAATTACCAACATGGTTCCTACCATCAGTTGAGTAAGCCTTGGGATTATCCTTAGTGTCCCGTACAATTTGTATCTTCATAGGTTCATAGGTTCATACTAGGCTATCCACCCTAGGGCATTTGTAAGCCTAGCCAGAGTGTGTGTGTCTTTCGCCGCCCCTTGCTATATGAATAATATGGCCATTTATTATTTACTTTACTGTGCCTCTGTCTGGACGTGACACAGTGAAGACCCCCAGTGTACATCTACGATCATCCATCCACTTGGCAATATTCCTGTTGAAGAGTGTCAGTGAGGGGCTCTGCCTAACATGGAGTGGGATTCTGTTCCAGGGTGTGGGGAGCCTCTGGGTTATGTATCTGTCCCTCCAGCACATCCTATTTCATTATGAGTTGAGGCTGACATCTCTCACTCTCACAGCTCCAATGGCTTTGAGTTTTCTGGAGTGGAGCATGTCCATTACTCCTGTGTTGGACATGGCCTTGTACAACAGACATACAATGCCTCTGTGTAGGCAGTATGTGACTGCATTCAGCTGGGG
Source organism: Protopterus annectens (assembly GCF_019279795.1). Classification (NCBI taxonomy): domain Eukaryota; kingdom Metazoa; phylum Chordata; order Ceratodontiformes; family Protopteridae; genus Protopterus; species Protopterus annectens. The sequence continues at coordinate 1,647,299,284 of NC_056743.1, read as the reverse complement.
TGTCTACAGCCAGGCAGTATATGACATATATTTGAGACCCTTTATCCTCTTGGTGAGGTACCTTTGAGGTCTTTCTAACTGCTGCAGGTGTCAGGTAAGGTACATCCCAAATGAGGCATTGTACTAGATTATGGGTCTGATAAGAGAACAGTACAGGGGCACAATGACCTCTGTTGACGTAGATGTGAATCCTTTCATGATACGGTGTCCAATATAGACAGTCTTTCTAGCCACATTGGCAATGTGAGTGTCACATAATAGGTTACTGTCCACTTGTGTCCCTAGGTCCCTGATTACTCCTTCCATACGTAATGTTTTAACACCTATGTGGTAATTTGTGAGTACCTTGTTTGGTATTTGGTGGGACATTCATACTGTCCAGTGTCTTCAGGATGTCTGGGTGGGGTTCCTGTGTGTGAGAGTGTGGTCTGTAGCATGCTACAGACTGTACAGCAGTTTTGCCTACGGTTAGGTGCACATGGGTGGTCTCCGATGCTTTCTGCATTGTCAGTTACCTGGACGTATGGGTGTCTGTGCTGAATATGGATACTCCCCCTCCTTTTATGTTTTGGTCCAGGTTTTGGGGCCATAACGCATGATATGAGGTATAACCTGGTAGTGCTGGTGTGCTGTCAGTAGGCTTGCAGCAGGTTTCTGTCACTGCACAGACATCGATGTTCTCCATACTGGGGAGGGCCTCAGGAGCATGCATATTGTGGTTTACATGTCTGGCATTGGTCAGCATTACCCTTATGTGTCTTACCACTTATGTTTTCTAGGGTGGTGGGTTAGTCATTTCAGCATTGCCTACGTAAGGCTCTATGGAGGTGGCAAGAGCCTTATCCAATATCCAGACACCCAGGGGTAACAGGTGCAAGCCATCCCTGGAACAGCAGCATGGCTTGTCATGCATGACATCCCAAGCAGACAGACATTAGATCCTCTTGGAATGACAGCAGTAATTGTGCCACCTGTTAAAGCTGATCATTCTGTGTTTGTACTGTGGCATCATTCTTGGTGAGGGTAGGATGCTGCAAATGGGCAGTGTCATACCGGCCTGGAGTACATACTCAGAGAGCTCATCTATGTCTCTTTTCATGTAGTCCAGGGAGGTACATCTCAGGTCATTCACACCAGCATGGACAATGACTGCATCATATTTATACTTGCTTTAGGGTGACCTGCGTACTTGTGTTATATGGCGTATTGTAGCAGCCTACAGGCAGCTTACTGTACCCTTTCCCTTGTTCAGTCTGGTGAGCAGGACAGCAGTGTGTCTGCCTATAGAGTCACCTATTACAACTGTATCAGGCATGTTGTTTCTCCTTCTGGCCTGTGACTGTTTGGCACACCAGCTTTGTGTACTATGTGTTGCATGTGCTATGTTTGGAGGTTGTGATTGCTTGGGGGTCTGCTTTGGAGGCCTCTGTTGGTGTGGTGTGCTTGTAATTAGGGCCTCCGGGAATGTTCTCCTGTGTTTATGTGTTTGGTTTGCAGTTGTGATAGGTCTATGTGGGACTGGGTTTGTGGTGTGTGTGGTTACCTTCTCCTCCTGACTAGTTTTGACAGTACTGAGTTGAGGGAGCTCAGCCTCCGGTTTGGATAAATGGTTGCGTCTCTCACATATATTTGTATTTCTTGGGGGGAGTTGAGGGTTGTCTGTGTACTTGGGGCAGGTATAACATTGCCTTAGGATTCACAGATTCAACTTGTTGTAGCTGGCCTTAGTGGATTGTATGTGTGGACATATTTTATTGCCATACTACTGATCAGTGATTACTTCCCTTTTTATGTTTGCTCTATCATGTCGTAGCTTCCTCATTCTCTTGCATGGTTTGGTAATGGCTGGAGTCCAGCATGCCAGATGCCTGCGTGTATGGCATTGTGTCTTGTTGTTATTTGTGATTGCATAATCCAAGCATTCCTGGCTGTGTTCATGGAATGCCTGTATAACAGGTTCTGGGGTGTGGCCCATATTTTGCACCTGCACAGGGCCTTTAATGGATTCCACATCAGTTTGGAGGGGTGCAACTTATGCTTTACACATGTTTTTATCTGTGGTTTTCTGGCCAGGGACTGTGGTCAGGATGTGTATATCCAGTGTGATTACTCTATGGTCTGGTCTTACCAGTGAGGGATACACTTCTTTTCTTGCCATCCAGTACCCATGTTGCTGATTATCACATCCAGTATGCTTACCCCTCTTGTGGGAGTGGTACATTGTTCCTGGGCATTTTGGTTTATGGATTCTAGGAACTTTTCTCCTACAGTGTTGCAGCTAGTATAGTGCTCCCAGTCTATGTCTGGGTATTTTCAGTCAACCAATATAATGTGGTTTGGGGGGCTTGATATATTCATGTATTCCAACATAGGCCAGGTGCAGTTCCTGGTGTTAGGATGGTAGTCTGTAGCAGGCTATACACTGGGAAGCAGTTTTAGCCACTGTTACTTGACCATGGCTAGTCCATGCTGCTTCTTGTTGTGGTACCAACATGGGGGTGTGGTTATCCTTGACAATTATTGCTAGTCACCCTCCTTTTGTAGCTTGTTCCATGTTTTGAGGCTGTACAGCACAGTATGAGGTGTAACCTGGTATTGTTAGGGTGCTGTTGTGAGCCTTGACCCAGTTTTCTGTTACAGGACAGATATCAACATTCTCCATACTGGGTGAGTTTACACTGCACGCATCTTGCTGTTTAGACTTCTGGCATTGGGTAGCATTACATCTAGGTTCTTATCCCTTGTGGTACCTATGGAGGTGGGTTTGTGTTTTGAGCCTTACCTATTCAGGGCATGCTGTGGGTAATGACAGCCTTTGCCAGTATCAATGAGACCTGGACTGATAGGTGCATGCCACCCCTAGCAGGTGGAGCATCATGTCATGCTCAGCCTGTCATCTCAGGCTGGCACACACTGGATCCCCTTTGACTAACTGCAATACTTCAACCAATTATTGCAATTGATCATCCTATCATCATATTGTGGCATCATGCTTGGTGAGGGTAGGATGTTTGTCAGGGTCCTCAAGTGTGCATATACTACATGGTGTTACATTACTTAACACATGGCATTCATGCCTCAGGTGGTGCTGCAGGGCTGCCTCTGTCAGATGCACATATTACACACCCTGTACATGTTTGAGAGCAGGTTATGTCATTTTAGGCATCCATGTTATTATATGAGTGAGTCAGAGAGGGGTATCATTCCCAGGGTTGCTACTGAGCCAATGTATGTGCTGTGCGTTTCCTCTTTGCCAAGGCCAGGGCATACTGGGCATGCCTCCTTCTGCCTACTGGGGCAGGCTCAGGTTGTTCCTCCTCCGAGTCACGCTCTGCCTGTGACGGCCTTGGCAATGGTGGGGGGCTGTTTGGCCCGGCCCTATGCTGGTCCTGCTGCAGCTGTTTTCGCAAGATCATATTATGTAGCATAGTACATACCCTGACAATTTGGGTATATGCAGTTGGTGAGTACTGCAAGGCTCCACCAGATGTGTCCAGACACCGGAACCATGACTTGAGCAGCCCAAACACACGCTCTATTACATTACGTGTTTGTGCGTGTGCCTCATTATGGCGTTCCTGTTCAGGTGTGTGTGCGTTTCTGATGGGTGTCATCAGCCACGGCTCCAGTGCATAACCTGCATCCCCCACTAGGTGTCCGTGTGGGATGTCCCCATTGGCAAATGTCTGGTACAGCTGTGTCAAATGCCAGATATGGGAATCATGGTAGCTCCCAGGGCAGCCAGCACAAACATTCATTATTATGCCCTGGGCATCACACATGACCTGGCAGTTGATGGAGGGGAAGCCCTTGCAGTTAATGTAGGCCCTACCCCGCTCACCGGCTGGTGCTTTGATGCGTATGTGCGTGCAGTCTATTGCACCCACTACCTCAGGGTATTCCGCTATTTGCTGGAAGAGACGCATATTGCTGGCCAATACCTCACGGGCATTGGGGAAATATACATGATCACTGACATGTGCTGACATGGCATCCAGGAACTGGTGCAGTACCCTGGAGGCTGATGCCTGTGATATCCCCATCATATCACCAGTTGGTCTCTGGAAGGTACCTGTTGCTAGTATTCTTAGGCCAACACATACCTTGGTTTCCACTGGGATGGGTTTCCCTCTGTTGGTTCTGTGTGTGAGGCGTGGCCTGCACAGCTCGACAATTTGCTGCAGGAGGTCTCTGTCCACTCTATAGCGCTTTACTATCTCCAGCTCATGTAACCTGTGGTAGGTGACCCTGGACCTGTACACTCTTCTCTGTCTCCTCACTCTGGGTTGTCTGGCACCATCTGCATTGTCACCACCCTCAGTAAGTGGCCTATGTCTCCTTATGACAGCTATGGCAGCCCCTAGCATTTCTGCTCTGAGTTCAGCTTTTTCAGTTTTCACTTCTAATAGCTTCTATGAGCAGTGTCTCTTGAGAGAAACATCCTGCACTGCTGTTTGCAGTGTTTTAAGTGCTTGGCTGAGCTACTATTCTGCCTGTGTAATTGCCTGCTTCTAATTGTTTTCACCTGCTAGCTCCAGCAGTATTCCCTGCTAGCTTCCTACTAATTCTGTTGCTTCCTTTTTCCTTTCTGTTTCCTCAGGGGGGAGCAACGTGCATACCAGCAGAAACACGCTCACAGTGGCTTACACATGCGCACACATGCTTACACGGTTCAGAATCTGCTTATTCGGGTTAAAACGCACGCACACCAGTGCAAACAGTGTTACAAGTCTGCCAACAGGCTCCCACATGCTCAGTCTGCCCTACATGCGTGCACACCAGCGCAAACAGTGTTACAAGTCTGCCAACAGGCTCCCACATGCTCAGTCTGCCTTACACGCGCGCACACTGCCCTACTCATGCTTCATGGTGCGCACACGTGCGCATGCACGCCCAACAAGAAACTTTGGTGTAAGTAACAGTGTACACCTTCCATTTCTTGACTTTCCCATGCTTATGTTGTGGCACTCCTCTTTCCATGATATGTGTCTGACATCTGCCATGTAACACTCACCTCCAATGAACTGCATTTCTTTCTACCATTCCCCCCTGTGATGTTTCCTATCTCCTACTCTATTCCTCCCCCTTATGTATCTCTTACACTACTCAGAATGTGCTCATTTGCTATGTGACAGTGGAATTCAGAATCCTAACACTCATTTACATCAGATTGCCTACTAAAGCTTAGTTACATCTCTTAGACTCAGCTTCCCCCCTTAGCAACCACTAAACAGTGGCCATGTTGTTTTTGGTCTGCTGGTCCCTGTATTGTAAATCCATGTATTGCATAAAACCCACATTTGTGGGTTTATAACCTTCATTTTTATGTGTTATGCAGCGCAACCCATTTGCGTGGGGCTGCGCTGCGTTTATTTATTATTTTTCATATTTGCATTGGGGTACCTTGCCAATGGCCACATATTTGGCCATTGGCATGCTGCCTGACACATATGCAGCCTTTATTTGGAGCTGACATGGCTCCATTGTGATTTTTGCAGAAATGTACTCAGTTCTCAACTGAGTACATTTCTGCAGCTAAAACGGCTCTTACACGGGCTGCTTTCTGCTTCGTGGATCGCTACTCTACCTCATTTGCATGCCTTTTGGCTGCAAGTGAGATATTTAGCATATCCACGCCCAGTCCGTGTAAGAGACGTTTTAGCTGGTCTCTTACATGGAGTTTCAGGCTGTTCCTGGATCGCGAGGCTTGCATGGAGTCTTACACGTCTCTTACACTCCGTGCAAGCCATCGTGAATCCTGCCCATTGTCTTTTTGTCCTCTTCTCTATATGTTTCACATAGCTGTGTCTGTATATAACTTGAATTATACTGCTGCTTTCCACATGTATAATAGCCATCTTGTCTTTCATCCCTCTTCTCTATATGTTTCACATGCCTGTGTCTGTATATACCTTGTATTATACTGCTGAATTCCATATGTATAAACGCCATCTTTTCTTACTTCCCTCTTCTCTACATGTTTCACATGGCTGTGTCTGTATATAACTTGTATTATACTTCTGTTTTCATCATGTATAAATGCCATCTTGTCTTTCTTCCATCTTCTCTATATGTTTCACATGGCTGTGTCTGTATATAACTTGTATTATACTGCTGTTTTCCACATGTATAAACGCCATATTGTCTTTCTTCCCTCTTCTCTATATGTTTCACATGCCTGTGTCTGTATATACCTTGTACTATACTGCTGAATTCCATATGTATAAACGCCATCTTTTCTTACTTCCCTCTTCTCTACATGTTTCACATGGCTGTGTCTGTATATAACTTGTATTATACTTCTGTTTTCATCATGTATAAATGCCATCTTGTCTTTCTTCCATCTTCTCTATATGTTTCACATGGCTGTGTCTGTATATAACTTGTATTATACTGCTGTTTTCCACATGTATAAACGCCATCTTGTCTTTCTTCCCTCTTCTCTATATGTTTCACATGCCTGTGTCTGTATATACCTTGTACTATACTGCTGAATTCCACATGTATAAACGCCATCTTTTCTTTCTTCCCTCTTCTCTATATGTTTCACATGGCTGTGTCTGTATATAACTTGTATTATACTGCTGTTTTCATCATGTATAAACACCATCTTGTCTTTCTTCCCTCTTCTCTATATGTTTCACGTGGCTGTGTCTGTATATAACTTGTATTATACTTCTGTTTTCATCATGTATAAACACCATCTTGTCTTTCTTCCCTCTTCTCTATATGTTTCACGTGGCTGTGTCTGTATATAACTTGTATTATACTTCTGTTTTCATCATGTATAAACACCATCTTGTCTTTCTTCCATTTTCTCTATATGTTTCACATGGTTGTGTCTGTATATAACTTGTATTATACTTCTGTTTTCATCATGTATAAACGCCATCTTTTCTTTCTTCCCTCTTCTCTATATGTTTCACATGGCTGTGTCTGTATATAACTTGTATTATACTTCTGTTTTCATCATGTATAAACACCATCTTGTCTTTCTTCCCTCTTCTCTATATGTTTCACATGGCTGTGTCTGTATATAACTTGTATTATACTGCTGTTTTCCACATGTATAAACGCCATATTGTCTTTCTTCCCTCTTCTCTATATGTTTCACATGCCTGTGTCTGTATATACCTTGTACTATACTGCTGAATTCCACATGTATAAACGCCATCTTTTCTTTCTTCCCTCTTCTCTATATGTTTCACATGGCTGTGTCTGTATATAGCTTGTATTATACTTCTGTTTTCATCATGTATAAACGCCATCTTGTCTTTCTTTCATCTTCTCGATATGTTTCACATGGCTGTGTCTGTATATAACTTGTATTATACTGCTGAATTCCACATGTATAAACGCCATATTTTCTTTCTTCCCTCATCTCTATATGTTTCACATGGCTGTGTCTGTATATAACTTGTATTATACTGCTGCGTTCCACATGTATAAACACCATATTTTCTTTCTTTCCTCTTCTCTATATGTTTCACATGGCTGTGTCTGTATATAACTTGTATTATACAACTGCGTTCCACATGTATAAATGCCATCTTGTCTTTCTGTCCTCTTCTCTATATGTTTCACATGGCTGTGTCTATATATAACTTGTATTATACTGCTGCGTTCCACATGTATAAACGACATCTTGTCTTTCTTCCCTCTTCTCGATATGTTTCACATGGCTGTGTCTTTATATAACTTGTATTATACTGCTGCATTCCCCATGTATAATAGCCATCTTGTCTTTCTTCCCTCATCTCTATATGTTTCACATGGTTGTGTTTATATATAACTTGTATTTTACTGCTGCTGTCCACATGTATAATAGCCATGTTGTGTTTCTGCCCTCTTCTCCGTATGTTTCACATGGCTGTGTCTATATATAACTTGTATTATACTGCTGTTTTCCACATGTATAAACACCATCTTGTCTTTCTTTCCTCTTCTTGATATGTTTCACATGGCTGTGTCTGTATATAACTTGCATTATACTGCTGTTTTCCACATGTATAAACGCCATATTGTCTTTCTTCCCTCTTCTCTATATGTTTCACATGCCTGTGTCTGTATATAACTTGTATTATACTTCTGTTTTCATCATGTATAAACGCCATCTTGTCTTTCTTCCATCTTCTCTATATGTTTCACATGGCTGTGTCTGTATATAACTTGTATTATACTGCTGAATTCCACATGTATAAACGCCCTATTTTCTTTCTTCCCTCATCTCTATATGTTTCACATGGCTGTGTTTATATATAACTTGTATTATACAACTGCGTTCCACATGTATAAATGCCATCTTGTCTTTCTGTCCTCATCTCTACATGTTTCACATGGCTGTGTCTGTATATAACTTGTATTATACTGCTGCGTTCCACATGTATAAACGCCATCTTGTCTTTCACCCTCTTCTCTATATGTTTCACATGGCTGTGTCTGTATATAACTTGTATTATACTTCTGTTTTCATCATGTATAAACGCCATCTTGTCTTTCTTCCCTCTTCTCGATATGTTTCACATGGCTGTGTCTGTATATAACTTGTATTATACTTCTGTTTTCATCATGTATAAACGCCATCTTGTCTTTCTTCCATCTTCTCTATATGTTTCACATGGCTGTGTCTGTATATAACTTGTATTATACTGCTGTTTTCCACATGTATAAATGCCATCTTGTCTTTCTGTCCTCTTCTCTATATGTTTCACATGGCTGTGTCTGTATATAACTTGTATTATACTTCTGTTTTCCACATGTATAAACGCCATCTTTTCTTTCTTCTGTCTTCTCTATATGTTTCACATGGCTGTGTCTGTATATAACTTGTATTATACTTCTGTTTTCATCATGTATAAACGCCATCTTGTCTTTCTTCCATCTTCTCTATATGTTTCACATGGCTGTGTCTGTATATAACTTGTATTATACTGCTGTTTTCCACATGTATAAACGCCATCTTGTCTTTCTTTCATCTTCTCGATATGTTTCACATGGCTGTGTCTGTATATAACTTGTATTATACTGCTGCGTTCCACATGTATAAATGCCATCTTGTCTTTCTGTCCTCTTCTCTATATGTTTCACATGGCTGTGTCTGTATATAACTTGTATTATACAACTGCGTTCCACATGTATAAATGCCATCTTGTCTTTCTGTCCTCTTCTCTATATGTTTCACATGGCTGTGTCTGTATATAACTTGTATTATACTGCTGTTTCCACATGTATAAATGCCATCTTGTCTTTATTCCCTTTTCTCTATATGTTTCACATGGCTGTGTCTGTATATAACTTGTATTATACTGCTGCATTCCACATGTATAATAGCCATCTTGTCTTTCTTCTGTCTTCTCCGTATGTTTCACATGGCTGTGTCTGTATATAACTTGTATTATACTGCTGTTTTCCACATATAGAAACGCTATCTTGTCTTTCTGCCCACTTCTCTCTATGTTTCACATGGCTGTGTCTGTATATAACTTGTATATACTGCTGCGTTCCACATGTATAAATGCCATCTTGTCTTTCTTCTGTCTTCTCTATATGTTTCACATGGCTGTGTCTGTATATAACTTGTATTATATTGCTGTTTTCATCATGTATAAATGCTATCTTGTCTTTCTGCCCACTTCTCTATATGTTTCACATGGCTGTGTCTGTATATAACTTGTATATACTTCTGCGTTCCACATGTATAAACGCCATCTTGTCTTTCTTCTGTCTTCTTTATATGTTTCACATGACTGTGTCTGTATATAAGTTGTATTATACTGCTGCATTCCACATGTATAAACGCCATCTTGTCTTTCTTCTGTCTTCTTTATATATTTCACATGGCTGTGTCTGTATATAAGTTGTATTATACTGCTGCATTCCACATGTATAAACGCCATCTTGTCTTTCTTCTGTCTTCTCTATATGTTTCACATGCCTGTGTCTATATATAACTTGTATTATACTTCTGCTTTCCACATGTATATTTCATTTTTTCATTATTGCTTTAATCATTTAGTACAAAAGTGCATAAGTTTATTCATAGTAAAAATTACTTTAGCTTGTTCTTTATCTTCACACTTAGATTATTAGGACATTATGACATTTCTGGTGCTTATTAATTTTTTTCTGCTTCTGCATGTTTTAAGACGATTCTGCAGCTTTTTTTTCTGAGAGATTCCAACTTTAATCCAGAAAATTCTAGGTATGTTTTTGCTGGTTGAGGGAAGAGGACTGAAAGCCATGACATCTGATATCTAGAACTGTAATGCACTACGGAAGATGCCTTATGTGGCTTCAGAGACTAAAAGGATGGCGGATCACTAAAGCAACAAACTGCACAACATTCTGAAATATGAAATCAGTTGTATTGTATAACTGTACAGTTCTGGTGATTTCCTTTAATGATTTTCCAGTCTGCAGGTTTTGTACCAAAGAACTCATGCAATGATGATTATTGGGAATAATATACTGTTTCCTACAAAACGCTTAGGATTACGGGCACATATACTTTCCACAAGTTCAGGAAGGAGATGGGTCTCATAAATGATGGATTTAAGTGCCTGATAACAAATATGGTACACAAGGATTTCATCTACAATTATATCACGAGACAAAGATTGAACGCTGTAATTTAACAGTTTTCGTATCATTAAAGGCTTAGGTGAGTGACTGCAAAACTAGTATTTTATTTGCCTGTTGACAAAATTACTGCAATGTAATTGTTTTTTTTTTTTTTCTGTGACAGCAGGCACCTTTAAAATGATTCAACCTACAGTATGTCTAAGCATAATTAAGAAAAGGAAGCCACTGGCTAGAAAATCATGTTTTTGGCAGCAAAGGTTAAGGTAAAGGTTTCTGGTAATAACCCTTGACAAGAAACGAACAGCAGAAATGAAAGAACCTAGTTGGATTCTAGCTGGTTATAAGTTGTTTTGATTAAGTGACTACATCAAGATTTTCTAACACATTCCTAGATTGTGAGACTAAAATATCCCTAACAAGGATTATGCGCTAAATTTTCAGAAAGCCGTTTAATTCATTGCTGCTTCTAATAAAAAATATAGTCATTAAAATCAAATTCCAGATAAAGAAAATGTACCTTTACTTAAAGCCTGGATATTTTCTTAGGTCTTGCTGGTTGTGCTTAGTAAGCACATTCCATCAATTAATTAATTCAAAAATCAAATAATCAATAGGAAAATGTCCTATTTACACATGCATAAGTGTAATCATTCACCAAAAATCATTTGCTTGCCTAATGGAACTTTATTTTGCTTGTAGTTTCAAGGCATAATCATTTAATTAATTTGTTCCCTATGCTTGCATTATACAGTTCTATGATATATGATCAGGATATAAACAAATGCAATACAGTCAACGTGTCTTTAAAAGCTTGAGGCTTAGAATATCATTAACTAAAATTTGTATTGCATTAGCTAGAGTTTCTGTAAAACTGACCAAAGTGGGAAAGTGTAGCATTGAGTTTTCCATTTGTAATGGATTATCTCTTTGTTATCTGGGTGGAGGTATATATGAAGAAGTCAGGCTTAACTCTATCCAGTTCACAAGTAAACCTGCATTTATAAGTATGGTAACTAGATAACAAAATATGCCTATGATGAGGATATAGAAACTGAATTTTCCTAAGTATTTAATTAACAGGATATAGCTTTCTCTTCCAAAATCAAGGAGTGTTATCTGTACTTATCCCCACCTCTTACAGTACCCATCGAATACAGTCTTCAGGAAGCTGTTGTCTCTGTCACCATCTGGCTAAAATGGGTTATTTCACCAACCCACTAACCTGATTAACAAACAGTCAAACAGATAGCTAAGAAGTGACTATCATAAGAACTAATTTCATGACAGTTGGGTATGATTCCTTAGTCAATCTGTACGGATAATGTACTGAAAAATTTCAGACAGCAGGGCAAATATGATTCTGAAACAAGGGATTATCATATCTATTGAAAGACTGTTACAATACGTCTAGTGGACGTGACCTATTCAAATGTGGAATAACACTTCAAATTAGGTTTACACATAAAGACACTGTGAATCTTGCCTGACATCTGAGACTGAGTTCCAATGTATTTACTTTAAGAAGCTCAAACTACACAATACGTTGCACTTCACCTGTGGTAGCCTTAACAGAGCTACCAGTGTGATACTGTCAGAACTGCACATTTCAAAATCATTCCCTGAATAACATCTCCCTTAACGTTCTTCTGAGAATTTTGATTTGTATAATACTGCTTTGTAGAACTTTCAGAACAACGGAGTAACTTGAAGAATGTAGAAAACTTCTTGTAGGCTTTAATATAATAAGGGAAGAGGCCTAGTGCTCTCCTTTACACACCTACTCCTGTCCAGTTTTTGAAAGGGAGGTAAGGGGTGTCAAGGGAAGCATTAGCCCCTGAATAAGGGTCTCTGCATTGAGTTTTCCATTTGTAATGGATTATCCTCTGCTTAGTCTTACTGTAGAGCTTGGTACAACTGTGAAACACAGCAGAACACTGCCATCCATCATAAGCTACAGGATCATAATTATGTGCAATGTGAAATGTACCAGTTTCACTGTACTGTGGCCTATGTTTGTCAAGGCAGGCAGAGACATGTCAGTGCAACTTCATGAGTGATATCTTCTTGGAAATGTCTTAAATTATATAGCCCAAATGAAGGAGGTAGGCAGAGTAAAACATTGTCCCACAGCAGTTGTAATTCTAGATATATTCATGTAAATAGACTGTAAAAATGTTATTTAGCTACATATCACTCTCTCTCTCTCTCTCTCACACACACGCACACACACACACACACACACACACACACACACACACACACACACACACACACACACACACACACACACACACACACACACACACACACACACACTCACATATACTCACACATACTCACACATATAAACAGAGCTATACTTACATATGCACCCATGCATAATGCAAACACTGGCAATAATGCCACTGTGATGGACCATGTACATTTTTGCTCTCTTCTTTCTCCCTTTCTGTCAGTCTGACAGCAGACTCAATGGCTGAGGTTCTTTGCTAGGTATACCTGCCCCTCAATCACACTGGTCCGTGACCCAAACTTTAACTGGGCCAGCAGTGACCTTATGTGCATCCTGGGAAATTGTGGTGCCCTACTTCAAGCTGATGGAGTGGATTTATGTATGACCTACCATCTTTCTTCCCCCCTCTTAATGCAGTTCCTGTGGTAATTTCCGGGTGGAGGTGCAAAGAGGGTATGTGACATTCTGTCTTTTCTCTGCAGCAATTCAGCCATGCCCCCACCCTATTCCCCTTTATGGACACACCTTGTAAGCAACAATGTCTCAGGTCACCACCACGACTGCTGACAGAGATGTACACAAGACTACCAACCCCTGCCAGGAATGGTAATGACCTTCCCTACCTGCCACTCTGTCAATTAGCTGAGCTGCTAAATGAACCCAAGTCAGCTGGTCATGGCTTTATCTCTCTCACCACTGGAGTGGCTAACAGACTTTGTACAGTTGCTGTCAATGCACACCAGCTCTGCTTAGTCTTACTGTAGAGCTTGGTACAACTGTGAAACACAGTAGAGCACTGCCATCCATCATAAGCTACAGGATCATAATTATGTGCAAATGCCAACTGGTATGCAGGAAATGTGTTACAAACACTTTAGAGCATCTTTGAATCACAAATCCCTCTCCTGTATATTTGGTAGTATAATACTATGCCATGGAATGCATCTCATACACTGGACTCATGTAAGACAGATGTACAACACACATGTACACAGACATTCCCATGCTGTCAGAAATACCCCCCCCCACACACACACACACGCACAAATACAACACACAAATATGCACATACAGACCAACAGACTCTCACACATGCAAGCACACATGTGCACACACATGCATGTATCTGTGTCTGTTGCAGAAGAAAAATGTAATTGTTATCCATTCAATTCTGACCAATACAGTTACACCACAGAATCATGTCACCTGTTACTACATAACCTTGTACAGGGTTGGGTACATGATGTACCTTGATGTGCTTCCTGTCTCCGTGAAAGTCCTCTGTCACAAATGTGCATGGTGTTACATTTCTGAATGGCACATAGGCTGCTCATGCTGTGCACCCTTACTGTCTTTATGATGTGTTTCTGGTGTAATACTGACTTTAAGAAAATATCTTCTGCCGTAATGTAAATCCCTACCACATGCTGTGTAGCTCCTGTGACATTCAGTATACCATTCAATCAATGGGGTCATAGAGGGTGATCTGTAGTGCAACTATGCAACTTGCTGTGTAGATACTGTGGTGTGAGGTATACAATTTATTATATGGGAGAAGAAATACCCTGATTCGTTCTAGGCTGCCATATTGTACAGCTATGCCACTTGTAAGGTAGATAACCCTAAATTTGGTGCATTAATCACCTTGTGTGTGCAAAAGTCACACTGATATGCACAGTTGACAAGAACAGCAGTCATTTACTCACATGTAGACTGCCATATCTCTATAAGGTACATGTTTTCCTTTGCTGTATGGCCTTTTGTTTACTGTAGTCACCCAAGTACTCTGCATCTAGCACTGTTTGAGAGTTCATAATCAACCATGCAGTGTGGCTTTCCCATCTCCTAACACCAAGACCTGATAATGTAGTGTTCAGTACATGATGATAAAAAGATGGCTGCAGCCATACATGTTTGTCTTTTTCACACTGAGCATGTATCATCAGCTGTAAAATTTTGCTTTTGAAAAATGCACACATCACTACTGTACACTGTAGTCTTTGCATTGCTTCTGGAAAACAGACTGGAGGCTGACTATTACATTAGCTTTGAAACTTCATTAGCAGTGTAAATAAACTTAATTTAGTTGCTATCATACTGTGGTGGTCCTCCCTTGATGGATTGTAATTGTGGTTATTCACTGATTAGATTGACTGACTACTTTTTTAAGTGAGTAAGCTGGTCCATGAACAGCAATCTGAGAATTACAAGCAGTATTATTCAATTAAACAACACAGTTAAATATAAAATTAACTTAAAATTAGGCAAAAAAAAACAGATTTAGTATTATATGAAATAGAATGTTAAATGCAAAAACAGCTGAAATGTTTGAGGTAAGGAAGCAAAATATGTATGCATTTCCATGGCAGAGAAAAAAAAAGTGAAATTGGAAATTGCAGCATACACTTTGACATATTTGCTTGTCTCAAGGACATATGATCATCACTGCAAACTATGACTAAAAAAAAATATATATATATATATATATATATATATATATATATATATATATATATATATATACAGAGAGAGAGAGGGAGAGAGAGAAAGAGAGAGAGAAGAGAGGGGGCGAGTCACTTCCTCTAGATACATCCAAATGTCTGTGGAATTTAAAATGTTTGGTTCTGATACTGTGCAGCAGGAAAAGCATAATGTGCAACAAGCTGCTGAAATGCAAGTAGTTGCACATGTATTTTAGTAAGCAGCACACTTCTAAAACCAATGGCTGTAAGAAGCACACTCTGTGCAACAAGCTGTTGAAATGCAAGTAGTTGCACATGTATTTTAGTAAGCAGCACACTTCTAAAACCGATGGCTGTAAGAAGCACACTCTGTGCAACAAGCTGTTGAAATGCAAGTAGTTGCACATGTATTTTAGTAAGCAGCACACTTCTAAAACCAATGGCAGTAAGAAGCACACTCTGTGCAACAAGCTGCTGAAATGCAAGTAGTTGCACATGTATTTTAGTAAGCAGCACACTTCTAAAACCAATGGCAGTAAGAAGCACACTCTGTGCAACAAGCTGTTGAAATGCAAGTAGCTGCACATGTATTTTAGTAAGCAGCAGACTTCTAAAACCAGTGGCAGTAAAAAGCACACTCTGTGCAACAAGCTGTTGAAATGCAAGTAGTTGCACATGTATTTTAGTAAGCAGCACACTTCTAAAACCAGTGGCAGTAAGAAGCACACTCTGTGCAACAAGCTATTGAAATGCAAGTAGTTGCACATGTATTTTAGTAAGCAGCACACATCTAAAACCAGTGGCAGTAAGAAGCACACTCTGTGCAACAAGCTGTTGAAATGCAAGTAGTTTCACATGTATTTTAGTAAGCAGCACACTTCTAAAACCAGTGGCAGTAAGAAGCACACTCTGTGCAACAAGCTGTTGAAATGCAAGTAGTTGCACATGTATTTTAGTAAGCAGCACACTTCTTAAACCAGTGGCAGTAAGAAGCACACTCCGTGCAACAAGCTGTTGAAATGCAAGTAGTTGCACATGTATTTTAGTAAGCAGCACACTTCTAAAACCAGTGGCAGTAAGAAGCACACTCAATGCAACAAGCTGTTGAAATGCAAGTAGTTGCACATGTATTTTAGTAAGCAGCACACTTCTAAAACCAGTGGCAGTAAGAAGCACACTCTGTGCAACAAGCTGTTGAAATGCAAGTAGTTGCACATGTATTTTAGTAAGCAGCACACTTCTTAAACCAGTGGCAGTAAGAAGCACACTCTGTGCAACAAGCTGTTGAAATGCAAGTAGTTGCACATGTATTTTAGTAAGCAGCACACTTCTAAAACCAGTGGCAGTAAGAAACACACTCTGTGCAACAAGCTGTTAAAATGCAAGTAGTTGCACATGTATTTTAGTAAGCAGCACACTTCTAAAACCAGTACCAGTAAGAATCACACTCTGTTCAACTTCATTAATGAGGGGGGTACCTCTCAGACGGAGTAGTGTGAAGGTGCTCGTAATATCCAGTCTAAGGACACTACAAAAATATACAAACAAAGCATGTCTCTAATGGACTATCTAGTATTTGGTACAATGAAGTAATCAAATTCTTAGCTACTGTAATGATGAAGAAACTTCTTGTCATTTGCTAAAAGCTTGATAAGTTGCATATGGCTGTAAGTAACATCTTATAAAAGGAATTAAGTTTTAAGAGCTTTGTTGGAAAACAGATCTTTCAGGCTACCAACACAATGGAGAAAGAAGAAGATATACAATCATCTGAATCTGATTACAAGATTCTTGTCATTAGAATCGAGAAGGTGGATAGACAAGAGGCAGACTTCTGTACATAAGAATATTTCCAATTTAATGACATGAATGTGTAGGAATAATTTTACAATAACAGGGACATCTGATGAGTGGCAAATCAATAAGTACTAGATAATGTTTTACAGCTTCACTCTGATGCGTTAAAACAGATAAAATGGTTTAACAAAAACTTAGCTACCAGTGTATCATACAACATCGCCCAATTTTTGACTGAGTTCTGGGGAAAGTGATTCAAATCCATAACTGTGACATTTATGAGGTACAGTGATAAAGAAAAGATTTTATCAGCTGCCACAAGGAAAAAAGAAAACAAGGTTGAAAGATGCTTCTATACCTATTACCTATTTTGTGCAGAGTGAGCCTTTAATATCCTGAAACAATGATGAGCATTTGCTGGCATAAGGCACAAGCTGTGGCAGAAATAAATCAGGTCAGTGTTTATTTAATCTATAAGACATAAAGCTGTGCAGAAATCTGTGTTATTGTTCTTTTCTACTGAAGTTGATGCCAGGCATGAACTTTCAACACTTAGAATAATTTAGCTCCAGAATTCCGATTTTTTTCTCCATATGCCTCACCCATTTAGACTTCCAATTTTGACTTTCAGATATTATTCTTATCTTTCTTTTCTTTTTTCTTCCTCCACATATTATTTTTTTTCAAAAGTCATCATGGGTATGGCATGTGGATTATACGTTTGCTCTTTGTGTATATGTTCATCACAACAATAAAAAAGTATGTGATTTCTATATAAATAAATGTCATTTCAAATTATCTTAATATGTATTAACATTAATGGTAATAATACTTTTTTCCAAAGCTGAGATGTGTATTGATATTGATAGAGATGTGAGGTTAAGACTTTTTTTATACTTCAAGAAACACATGCTAATGATAAGCAATATTATTATATGTGTAGAAAATTAAATGCATTAAAGTTATTTAAATAAAGCTTGGACTCCAAAGCCATCTGGAGTTATGACTGCTATCAAAAAAAGTCTATATTTAATATGTATATATATATATATATATATATATATATATATATATATATATATATTTTTTTTTTCTTGTTTAAAAGGTCAACTACTAGCTATTTCCTTAAAAAATGAATACTGTGGAAGTAACTATATGGTCCATATATTGCCCTTTCCTGGACTCCCATCTCTTTTTGCTGACTTATTACCAAAGACCTACAAAAACTGGTTAATTCTACAGTTATAAGAGATGGTAATTGGAATGCCACATTAGTATTCATCTTAAATAGATTATACCCCTGTAGAAAGATATATACTTTAAACAGTGGGGAGTTGATGAAAAATTGTTTTTATCAGGAAGACTTAAATGATGGACAGGCAGTACTCCAAAAAAGGTGTTTAATGAATTTAATTTGCATTACATGATATAGAAGAAGGTGTATCTTCCTTGAAAATAAATAAATGTCCAGGTCCTGATGGATTTAATGCTGAATTTTGCAAAGTACGAAAGACTAAACTTGCATTTTAGTTATTGCAGTCAATTTCTTTCTTTTTTCCCTTCTGCTTCATTCTTTCTGGTAACCCCAATGCTATTATCCATTGCTGGGTCTACCAGTCTCCCCTACTACTTCTGAACTATTTCCATTCTAAGGCTGGGGCTGGCATGAAACTTGAGGGAATTATGAGTGATCATGCCATTGATTGCCTTCATTGTAAAAGTAATAAAACCTCCTCGATGCATAGTTTCAACTTAAAGATTGAAGGAGATTTCTATCTCTTCATCAGTTTAATGTTAAGCTTTGCTCATGGAGCAAAGCTGTCTCTCTCTCTTTTTCTAGGTTAATAAAAAAACAAACACATGTAAGACAGTATTTGGGTAAATGGTCGGCCGTGAAAACACTTAAACTATTGATTTTTTTTTTCCTTCTCATCAAATTTTTGTTTTTGTCCTTCTGCGGGAACCTTTGATAACAAATAATAGCAGGAATTTTAGGCAGACCTGAGGAAGCAAACAGCAAAAGCACTGAGACACCCAAACAAAGAACACTTGGTGAAAATAACTAACTCTAGAATTTCTATAACATGCTGTTTATTAAAACGTAATCAAAAAAGTTGTTTTTAGTTTTTTGTTGTTTTTAACATTTCCTCTGGATATCCTAGACCTTGTTATTGTTTAGATTTGACACCTTTTAATATAACAAAAAGACAAAAAAAAAAAAAAGCAAAAGTCACCAGAAAGCAGGGATTTACTGTAACAGATTCACCTCTGGATTTTCTCAACCAATAGATTTCACCTAAATATCAGAAGTATAAACAATAAAGTCCACAACCTACATGCTCTCTTAGATGTCCATTCCTTGGATATACTCTGTCTCACAGAAACCTGGCTAAAGCCTACAATTAAAGACAATGAGGTCATACCACTGGGTTACAACATAATTAGAACAGACCGCTGTACAACGAAGGGAGGTGGGGTAGCTGTAATTTACAAAAATACACAAAAAGTTACTAGAGAACTCCTACTACCACCCAGTTTTGATAAAGCTGAATTTCTTACTACCAAACTACAAATTATCAATACAAAATGTATACATATTGTCTGTATTTATATTCCCACAGGCAATAACACTAACATCCTAGAAGACATCCTCCACTGGTTAACCAACATGTACCCCCAGGAAACCATTGTGCTTGGAGACTTCAATATAGACTGGAACTCATACTCCTTAGAATCCCCTTCCACCCATATAAATCTATATGGGTTTGCACAAATAATATCCTCTCCCACTAGGATCAGTAAACCCAATAAAAAAGAAAGCATCCTGGACTGGATACTTATCAATAGTCATCCCCATATGTATAAAGGAGGGACCCTCCCTGATGACCTCAGTCATCACTCTCTAACTTTTATCATCAGACTTAAAACTGATGAGTCCCACCAGCCTATGCACAAAACAATTAGAAACATCAATCCCACCAACTTCCAAAATAAACTAAAAGCATGCAACTGGTAAATCCTAAAACAGCTGCCACTTGATGAAGCTGTGGTATTCTTTAATACTAAATTAATTGACATACATGACTCACTCGCCCCCGCACATACCATTAGAAATAAAACAAAAGCTGCACCATGTCTTACAAAGGATACCATATCAAAGATCAAACTTAGAAATAAAATATGGGCCACCTGGCATGACACCAAAGCCCATCTAGACCAAATGAGATATCGGCAGCTTTGTACGACACAAAAAAATCCATTCTGCTAGACAAAAAAAACTAATATTATAATCTTCAACAAAGACACCAAAATAAACCTCAAGCGTTCTGGGTAGGTATAAATAAACTTCTTCATCTAGGACAATCCACCACTTCAACCCCTTCCACTTTTACCAATAAATCACCAGAAGATATTGCCAACACCTTTAACAGTTTTTTCACTGAGACTATCCAGACCCTTGCTAGCCAGCTAACTCCCACAGGCATTAATTCTATCATGACCTCACCCACTACCCATCTCCCCTTAAGTTTCCAACCAATCTCTACTTCACTTATCTGATCGCTGCTTAAAAAACTAAAATCAACCACCTTATCTGCAGATCTCCTCCCTGCAGAGTACCTACAAAAAGCCGCATATGCCATAGCTTATCCAGTCTCAGCCTTGATCAATAGAACCATAACAGAAGCCTCCATCCCCTCCATCTGGAAAACTTCCCATGTCATACCACTCCACAAAGGTGGCAATTCCACAGAACTATCAAATTATTGACCCATTGCCATACTTTTGCCACTGGCCAAAATAATGGAGAAATGTATCCCTAGGCAACTCTTGCACTATCTCATACAAAAACAATCTGCTGGCTAACTGTCCACATGGCTTTAGGCTGTACCATCGTACCTCCTCTGCTCTCCTCTCTTTCTTCAATGTCATAAATCATAACTGAAATAACAACAAACTATCCTCAGCCCTCTTCCTGCCCTCCTCTCTTTCTCCAATGTCATAAATCATAACCAAAATAACAACAAACTATCCTCAGCCCTCTTCCTGCCCTCCTCTCTTTCTCCAGTGTCATAAATCATAACTGAAATAACAACAAACTATCCTCAGCCCTCTTCCCGCCCTCCTCTCTTTCTCCAGTGTCATAAATCATAACTGAAATAACAACAAACTATCCTCAGCCCTCTTCCTGTCCTCCTCTCTTTCTCCAATGTCATAAATCATAACTGAAATAACAACAAACTATCCTCAGCCCTCTTCCTACCCTCCTGTCTTTCTCCAATGTCATAAATCATAACCAAAATAACAACAAACTATCCTCAGCCCTCTTCCTGCCCTCCTCTCTTTCTCCAATGTCATAAATCATAACTGAAATAACAATAAACTATCCTCAGCCCTCTTCCTGCCCTCCTCTCTTTCTCCAGTGTCATAAATCATAACTGAAATAACAACAAACTATCCTCAGCCCTCTTCTTTGAGCTATCCAAAGCCGTTGATATGGTCAGCCACCAACTGCTCACTGCCACTCTGAAATCCATTTCCTTGAATAACCATGCTATTCAATGTTTTCAATCCTATCTGAATGGCAGACAACAGGCGGTACTATGGCAGGGAAAATTATCTACTCTACTACCCCTCATCCTTGGCGTTCCCCAGGGAGGGCGAAGGCATGCCCGAAGGCAGGAAGAGAGGAGGAAGGTTAGGAGTGTAGCAGTGAGGGTAGGAACTTTGAATGTTGGCAGTATGACTGGTATAGGAAGAGAGCTAGCTGATATGATGGAGAGAAGGAAGGTTGATATATTGTGCGTGCAAGAGACCAGATGGAAGGGAAGTAAGGCCAGGTGTTTAGGAAATTGGTTCAAATTGTTCTATCATGGTGTGGATGGCAGGAGAAATGGGGTAGGGGTTATACTAAAGGAACAATATGCCAAGAGTGTTTTAGACGTGAAGAGAGTGTCTGACAGAGTGATGTTTATGAAGCTCGAAATTGATGGTGCAATGATGAATGTTGTTAGTGCATATGCTCCACAAGTTGGGTGTGCGATGGATGAGAAAGAGAAATTTTGGAGTGAGCTGGATGAAGTTGTGGTGAGTGTACCCAAGGGTGAGAGACTAGTGATTGGAGCGGACTTTAATGGGCATGTTGGTGAAGTGAACAGAGGGGATGAGGAAGTGATGGGTAGGTATGGAGTTAAGGAGAGGAATGCAGAAGGTCAGATGATTGTGGATTTTGCGAAAAGGATGGACATGGCTGTGGTGAATAGGTATTTTAAGAAGAGGGAGGAGCATAGGATGATGTACAAGAGTGGAGGAAAATGCACACAGGTGGATTATATCCTATGTAGGAGGGCCAGTCTGAAGGAGATTGGAGACTGTAAAGTGGTGGCAGGGGAAAGTGTAGTTAAGCAGCATAGAATGGTGGTCTGTAGGATGACGTTGGTGATCAAGAAGAGGAGGAGGAGAGTGTGAAAGCAGTGCCAAGGATTAAATGGTGGAAGTTAAAAAAGGGTGATTGTGAAGTGGGGTTTAGGGAAGAGTTAAGACAGGCACTGGGAGGCAGTGGAGAGTTACCGAATAGCTGGGTAACTACAGCAGAAGTAGTAAGGGAGACTGCTAGAAAGCTGCTTGGTGTGACATCTGGACAGAGGAAGGAGGACAAGGAGACCTGGTGGTGGAATGAGGAAGTACAGGAGAGTATACAGAGGAAGAGGCTGGTGAAGAAGAAGTGGGATTGTCAAAGAGATGAAGAAAGTAGACATGAGTATAAGGAGATGAGGCGCATGGCAAAGAGAGAGGTGGCGAAAGCTAAGGATAAGGAGTATGGAGAGTTGTATGAGAGATTGGATACTAAAGAGGGAGAAAAGGACCTGTACTGATTGGCTAGACAGAGGGACAGAGCTGGGAAAGATGTGCAGCAAGTAAGGGTGATAAAGGATAGTGAGGGAAAGGTACTCGCAAGAGAGGAGAGTGTTGAGTAGATGGAAAGAGTATTTTGAGAGGCTGATGAATGAAGAGAATGAGAGAGAGAGAAGGTTGGATGATGTTGGGATAGTGAATCAGGAAGTGAAACAGATTATCAAGGAGGAAGTAAGGACAGCTATGAAGAGGATGAAGAATGGAAAGGCAGTTGGCCCAGATGACATCCCAATGGAAGCATGGAGGTGCTTAGGAGAAATGACAGTGGAATTTTTAACTAAATTGTTTAATGAAAGTTTGGAAAGTCAGAGGATGCCTGAGGAATGGAGAAAACGTGTTTTGGTACCTATCTTTAAGAATAAGGGTGATGTGCAGAGCTGCAGTAACTACAGAGGGACAAAATTGATCAGTCACAGCTTGAAGTTATGGGAGAGAGAAGTAGAAGCTAGGTTAAGAAGGGAGGTGATGATTAGTGATCAGCAGTATGGTTTCATGCCAGGCAAGAGCACTACAGATGCGATGTTTGCTCTGAGAGTGTTATTGGAGAAATACAGAGAAGGTCAGAAGGAACTGCATTGTGTCTTTGTAGACTTGGAAAAAGCATATGACAGGGTGCCTAGAGAAGACTTGTGGTATTGTATGAGGAAGTCGGGAGTGGCAGAGAAATATGTAAGAGTGGTACAGGGTAGTAGGTACGAGGGTAGTGTGACAGTGGTGAGGACTGCAGTGGGAGTGACAGATCTGTTTAAGGTGGAGGTGGGATTACATCAAGGATCAGCTCTGAGTCCTTTCTTATTTGCAGTAGTGATGGACAGGTTGACAGATGAGATCAGACAGGAGGCCCCGTAGACTATGATGTTTGCAGATGACATTGTGATCTGTAGTGAGAGTAGGAATCAGGTTGAGGAGACTCTGGAGAGGTGGAGATATGCTCTAGAGAGCAGAGGAATGAAGGTCAGCAGGGCTAAGACAGAATATATGTGTGTAAATGAGAGGGAGGGTAGAGGAATGGTGAGGATGCATGGAGTAGAGTTGGTAAAGGTGGACGAGTTTAAGTACTTGGGATCAACAGTTCCGAGTAATGGTGAATGTGGGAGACAGGTGAAGAAGAGGGTACAGGCAGGGTGGAATGGGTGGAGAAGAGTGTCAAGAGTGATTTGTGACAGACAGGTACCAGTAAGAGTGAAAGGGAAGGTCTACAAGACAGTAGTGAGACCAGCTATGTTATATGGGTTGGAGACAGTGGCATTGACAAAAAGGCAGGAGTCAGAGCTGGATGTGGCAGAGTTAAAGATGTTAAGATTTGCACTCGGTGTGACTAGGATGGATAGGATTAGGAATCAGTATATTAGAGGGTCAGCTCATGTTGGACAGTTTGGAGACAAAGTAAGAGAGACAGATTGCGTTGGTTTGGACATGTGCTGAGGAGGGATGATGGGTATATTGGGAAAAAGATGCTAAGGATGGAGCTGCCAGGTAAGAGGAAAAGAGGAAGGCCTAAGATAAGGTTTTTGGACGTGGTGAGAGAGGACATGCAGGCGGTTGGTGTGACAGACCAAGATGCAGAGGATAGGAAGAAATGGAAAGAGATGATCCGCTGTGGCGACCCCTAACCGGAAAAGCCGAAAGATGATGATGATGATTAATGACCTTTACTGCCATTCCAGATGCTACATGCATCTAATACGCAGACAATTCCATGTTGATCTGCTCAGCCACGACCCCATCTGACCTGCTTACACTATCCCAGAAAACATTTAACACCGTTGAGAACTGGCTCTCATGTCGCCATTTGCTCTTGAACCCTAAAAAAAACAAACTGCTGCTTTTCTCCCCCACTCAGAGGTCCACTCCACTTTCCTTTATGATAACTTCTAATAATGGAACTGTTATTTCCCCAGATGACCATATTAAACTCCTAGGGGTAACAATTGAATTACATTTGATGTGCATAAAAATCAAACCATTCAAACCATTAATAAAAACCTGGGCTCCCTATATATAAATAAAGCTTTCCTTACCCCACTAGCTAGGACTGCCATTGCGTGCACTCATCTTCATTCCACCCTTTTCTATGTCTCTTCCATATTCACTAACTTGAACAAATTTGAACTTTTCAAACTCTCAACCTGTTACAATCACATTGCTAGATTTGCCACTGGCTCTTTTTACAGAACTCACCACTGTCAAAACCTTAAACCTCTAGGATGGCTAGAATTGCCTAGCTTACTTCAGTACAATCAACTTATAGTAGCCCACAAAATTATCAACCAACCAGATAATACCCATGCACTTAAAAACATTATGTATCCCCACAGGAACCCCAGGCCACTTCGTTCTTCTAACAAACTGCAAAATCAAACACTCAAAACTAACAACTCAGCTGGTGACTCCTTGTTTTCTAACTCTGGTGGCAAAATTTGGAATTCACTTCCAGCTGACCTAACTCTAGAGCCATCATTAAACCAATTCAAGAAAAATCTCAAACAGTATTTTATAGGTTCATATGTTCATACTAAGCTAACTGCCCTTGCGAGCCATTTTAAGCCTAGCCAATTATCCCTTGCGAGACTCAAACCCTGCACCTTGTGTTTCTAAGGCAAACACCTTTATCCATTAGGCCACCCTCCCTCCCGTGACACACTGGCTATGCCCCTGTCACAATCCAGACTTACTCCTACCATACTATAGTATTGTAAGGAATACCTAGTTCCTTCTATCTGATTGTCTGTAACAATTTAAGCCTGAGCTATGATAGACTACAGTTGTTTCAATGCTTTAATATTTATCTGTATGTACTATTGGAGCTTTTCTTTCAGGGCCTCAGCTGAAAATAGACATGTATCCAGTCGGACAATCCAGGTCAGCAAATGTAAAATAAAATAAAATAAATAATAAATAAACCCAAAGGTGGACAGCTCCCATCACATGATTCCTACAGTTACTGTAATAAATGATGTAGCTCTGACCATGTTTTTTAATATTAAGGAACAGCACTCATCTGCCAACTCAATAAAGAATTTTAAAAACAACAAGTGCTTCCAAATACATTGCTTTATTTAAAGCCATAGGACTAAAAATGTCTTTATCAGGATGAGGCTACAACTACAAACACTCAAACATCATTTTAAGGATGAAATAAGTAAGACAGAGAGTTCATCAAGGAATGTAAAAATATACAAACATCATTCAGGGTCTGTGTTAGCATTCTGAGGTCCCCAGCAGGTGTCAAGTCGGGGACCTCTAGGCACTTCTTGTCTACATATCACCCTGTCACTGCCTCCCTTCTCAAGCAACCTTTAGTTTATGCTGCAGCACAGAATGACCTGTAGTTGCAATACTCTTACATTACAACAGGCCTATGTACCACACCATGATGGTTCATCTCACAAAGAGGCTTTTACAGTCACTGGCATTTAATTGCAAGAATGATACATTGTAGCAGCTGTATGTGCAGGTATGGACTTAGGTGAAATGGTGACTTAGGACTACTGTTCAGCCACCCCTGCCAACACACACACATGCACACACACACATGCAGACACACATACACACACACGCACACACACATACACACACACACACACACACACACACACACACACACACACACACACACACACACACACTCTCCAGTCGTCCCATGTTTTCCCCCATCTTTAGCAACCCATACCATGCATATTATGTTTTTCTTCCTTTCCTCACATCATGCCTTTACTCTTCAGCTTTTTCAAGAAGCAATAACTTCCTATATGCTCTGAAGTGCATTTTAATTTTCTTTTCTTTTTACACAGCCTTATCGTCCAGTGATGGCTTGAACAGAAAATATGATTAAGGAAAGAAATTGTGTTGCTTTTCAGCGTTAGTTTTCCTTGCATCCTTTCAGCACACCTTTTCTGACCAAATAAGTACAGTAATAACCATTTATGAAATACCTCAAATAAGCCAGGGCCCAAAAAGTCATAGGGTTAATGATGTTCTAGGATGTATTTTAGAGCATTTTTCCCAGCCTTTTAATCCAATAATGACCTAAACAAAAACTTGAGAAAGAAAAAAAAAAATCAGTGTATTTTTTTTTCTTTCAAAGAAGACATAAGTTGTATGCTTAATGTTCAAACATGGGTTCATAGGTAGGTACTAGGCTATCAACCTAAGGGCCTACATAAGCCTAGCCAACAAGGTTGCCTGGCTTACGCCACCCAAGAAAGTTATTTTCCTGGGCCACTGTCGAGCAGAGACACAGAAGTGATCCCCGGGGTGTATTTCCTATTTCCCATCCACTCATCAAGATTTTACTTGAAGAGTGCTAATGAAGAACTTTGCTTTACATAGATAGGTAGCCTGTTCCAGGGCATGGGAAGTCTCTGGGACAGGAATATATCCCTCCAGCATGTCCTGTTTATTGTGCTGACAAGGTTTATGTCCCTAGAGAGTGTAGCTCGGAGCGATTGAGATTTCTTTAGGTGTAGCATGTCCAACAGCTCTGGGTTTGACATAGCTTTATATGTTAGACAGAGATCACCTCAGAGTAGGCGATATGCTATGGAGTAAAGCTGGAGTTTTTTGAGGCGGTCAGTGTAGGGCATTTGTTTGAGGCCAGTAATCCTCTTTGTGAGGTACTTGTGTGGCCTTTCCAGCTGCTGCAGATGTCTTGTGAGGTACATTCCAAAAGGGGTGTTGTACTCTATAATGGGTCTAATGAGTGTCGAGTAGAGGGGAACAATGACCTCTTTTTTCCTGGATGAGAACCCTTTTATGATGAGGTGTGCCATGTAGAAGGACTTCCTGACTACTGTGGTGATGTGACTATCAAAGGAGAGACTACTGTCCACCTGGGTCCCAAGGTCTCTTATCACGTATTCGGTGTTAAGTAGATTGCTGCCTATGTGGTAGTTCATGGGTACAGAGTTTTTACCAAAGGGGATGACACTGCACTTTTTGACATTGAGCTTGAGGCCATGGCTCTGACACCAGGCATCTGTCTCAGTGAGGCCCTTCTATAGGATGTCCACATCATTTGGGGACTTGACTATGGCTCCTAGTCTGCAGTCATCTGCAAACTTTGTTAGCCAGAGCTCTTCTGTGTTAGCCTGTACTTCAGAGAAGTAGATACCAAGCAGGAGAGGTCCCAGGACGGAACTCTGTGGTACTCCACTTGTCACTGCTTTGAGGTCAGATTTAGGGTCGGCAACTTTTACAGTGTGGGTTCTGTCAGTGAGTCAGTTGGCAACCCATCTTGTGACATAGGGATTTATACCTAGTTTAGTGAGTTTAGCTATAATTCCAGAATGGGGGATGGTGTTGAAAGCCTTGGTGAGGTCAAGATAGGCTGTGTGAACCACCTTACCCTCATCTACGGCTTTGGTGACTGCCTCAAAGAAGTCGATCAGGTTCAGGAGGCATGATCTGCCTTTCACAAACCCAAACTGGGTGGGATCCAGAGTTTGGAGGTTACCAATGTCTTTGTTTATGAGTTCCATGATGATACATTCCATGGCCTTGCAGACCAGGCTCGTCAGGCTAATAGGTCGATAGTTCCCAGGATCATTGGTGGCTCCCCCTTTGTGAAGTGGGATAACTGTTGTTATGTGCCATTCAGTGGGCAGAAAGCCTGATGTGAGGCTATTATTGAACATGGTGCTTAAGTGGGAAGACAGCTCGTTCTGAAGTTCGTGTAAAATGCGGCCTGGGATGTCGTCCGGTCCCATGGATGCTGTGTTTTTGGCTTTAGACAGTGCAGCTTTTACCTGCGTAGTTGTGATTACAGGGACTCTGTATTCTTCCGGTATAGATATGGGCCCTTTAGGGGGTGAGAGGGGGGTAAAGTTAGCACTGAACCTATCTGCCAGGATGTTGGCAATATCAGTTGGTTCTGTAATTTTCTTGCCTTTGTGCTGTATCTCAGAGCAGATCTGGGTGTTGCCATTGAGATTCTTGACATAGCTATAGAATGCTTTGTGGTTGTTCTTGGAATTAGTAGCTCACAATAACAAGCCAGTTGTCTGGATACATAGTCTTATCTGGGAACTGCCTGCATCCTTACCCTCCCAAGAAAGACTGTCTATGCATCCCTCTGTTGTTAGACTGGGATGAAAGCAGAGGTTCAAATTGTCGCAGTCATGTATTCCAAGTGTCTGCTAACATAAATTTACATTTCATGCCTCACTCTTTAACCCAAACTGCCAGAAGCAGCTACCTGTATACATGTCTGCAGTGTGATTGTGAGGAAAGTGAAAACAAATGATGATGACAGTAATGTATTCTACTTTGTTGCTCCTAGACAGTACACTGCACCTGCACAAGCTATAGTAACCTTCTTTGTACACCTCTGAGGTCTGTGAGAAAAGTAAGTGAAACAATGACTACACTGTTCTCTGCCAAACGTAAGCTCGCATGTGATGAAAATTAAAGAAGTAATAACCGCACAATCTCTCCCCTTCCTCACATCACCTACAATCAGTTTCTGTTGAACTGTTTCATGATAATGTGTCACTCTGACCATTTTAATTAAATAACTGCTGTTGCCACAACTTTGAAAAATATCAAAGAAAAGATAAAATTACCATCCCAATCTTTGAGATCACACCTTGTGATCAAAGTAGTGCAATGTGGCCCGATGTCAACTAACAATTAATTATGACCACTGAGGCACAATGAAGGTAAGTAATTAAGGAGTTCAGCAGTGGAACTTCCATAATGTCTAGCAGTGTGAGATAATAGGTTGCATGGCCCAATGAACCCCTTAGCATGCATGCAGTTTGTGTGTGAGAATGCACTTTCAAATTTGTAATGATTTACTTCTATGAGCACAGATAAGAGACCTGGTAAAGGCTCCACAACAAAGAACCTACCGATTTGTTTTTATAAAGGGAAGGAAATTAGTGTATAGGATAGTTCGACAGGAGAAGAACAAGCTGAGGAGCACACAGAAGGACAAGAGAAAGGAACTACTGGGAAAGGAGGTGGCAAGCAACAGGAGATGGAGAAGAACAAGCTGAGGAGCACACAGAAGGACAAGAGAAAGGAACTACTGGGAAAGGAGGTAGCAAGCAACAGGAGATGGAGAAGAACAAGCTGAGGAGCACACAGAAGGACAAGAGAAAGGAACTACTGGGAAAGGAGGTGGCAAGCAAGAGGAGATGGAGAAGAACAAGCTGAGGAGCACACAGAAGGACAAGAGAAAGGAACTACTGGGAAAGGAGGTGGCAAGCAAGAGGAGATGGAGAAGAACAAGCTGAGGAGCACACAGAAGGACAAGAGAAAGGAACTACTGGGAAAGGAGGTGGCAAGCAACAGGAGATGGAGAAGAACAAGCTGAGGAGCACACAGAAGGACAAGAGAAAGGAACTACTGGGAAAGGAGGTGGCAAGCAACAGGAGATGGAGAAGAACAAGCTGAGGAGCACACAGAAGGACAAGAGAAAGGAACTACTGGGAAAGGAGGTGGCAAGCAAGAGGAGATGCCAATTTTTCTTTTTAATGGAATGGTAGAGGAGATGGAAGCAAGAGGAAAGTGTTGGCAAGAAAAAGGGTACAGTCATGGTAGCAGGGGCAGACAAACCAACAAACACAAAAGATGGGCAAAGTCCAACAGGGGAGGTGATGATGCAATTTGAGTGGAACACAAAGGACAGACACAGTAAGGCAGACAAAGCAAGAACAATTTGTGATGTGGAAGAGTGGGAAACAAACTGAGGAGGAAAGTAAAACATAAAGAAGGTGAATACCATGAGTGGGGACAGATTGGGGTTATAACATAAATTACGTAAAGAATGGTAAAGTAACATAAATGATGTGATCTCACTCTCTCCTTCCTGGATATCTGGTAGTTAAGCTGGAATATATAACAATGTGCTTAATATGAGAGATGTGATCAGCCATTTTGATTCCATTAGGAGGTAGACATGGAAGTAGAAAGGCAACCACATCCACAGCCAAAGAGTAAGCAGTTATGTAAAGAACTTTTTCCTCCTGTACCACACTGAAACACCAAGTACATCACCAGTCTGGTCTGAACAGCTGACTACACTGTACTGATCTCATGACTGCTTGCCAGTTTGTCTGCTGTTTCTCATGGTGACAAATATATCAATCTTAATCTGCCATCAGTTTTATTTTTCTTTCACATTTGTTTATTGTAGTGGTGCACATATCACACTGAATCTTTTACAGCCACAGCCTGGATGAGCATATCACAATAAAAGGAAAATATTAATGTATGTACAGTTTAATAGAGAGATACAGATCTATTTAAACTTTAGATATGAAAAAGGCATTTTATGAGTGAGATGGATAAAAGACCAAGTAAAGTTTTATTTATGTAATATTTTGGGTTGTACCCCACTGATACAGGACTACTGTTGAGATCTATTTAAATTCAGCTGCTATTTTGTTCCCTCAAAGATTGACAGGTGAGTGATAAGTTCCCCAAAGAAGTTTCTTTAATATCCATGTCCTTGTGAGGGCATACTTACATACTCATACATGCATCATGCTGGAGGGTTGCAGTTTCACAGATCTTTTTTTTTCTTTTTTGTAGTTGTTAGTGCATGCTCACAAAAGGTTTCTTACAATTGTACTCCTCCCCTTCTCCCAGCATTCTGCCTCCAGGAACCACACCACACTGTTTTAAGCTGGGTCACTGTCAGCCTGTGATGATGACCCACCCCCATGCTACTGAGCTGGGAACTGCTAACAACAGCGTTTATGCTTTTACTGCAATGCATTTGAATGTTAATATGATGTTATGAACCTGTGAACTATGGATGTGAATGTGTGCATTATAAGCATGAATCCACATAATGCCAGGGCAGTAATGGGACAGCTTACACAGACAAGTTAAAGGTGCAGCTTACACAGACAAATTAAAAAAGAAAAGAATGGAAAAAAGTTTGCAGTCATGTGGTGACATCACACAGCCATGTGGACATCTACAAGATGCTGAGGAACACAGGGATGAGATGGAGAAACTCATGGCGGCTGCATGGGAGCCCCCATTTGCTGGGAGATAATCAGAGGCTCCCTGCAGCTGCGGGTTCTGTGAGTGCCTGACATCGGCTATGATGTCCTTATTAGAATGAGAAGATCTACACAAGCGAACAAAATGCCCTTGGTAGGACCTTACATGCAACAGGACAACTTAATACCATAAGATTAAAATACAAACATCCTCATCAAGACAAAGAGAACTACACAACTGACCAAAATGCCCTCTATAGGAAGTTTTAGATAATAATGTGTCTTTCCTTACACACACAATAATACAAATGCCCTGATTAAGATTAGGAGTTCAACACAGCTTTGCTAAATTGCTCTCTACAGGACATTTAATATTATAGAAATCTATTGGCATAATGTCATTATTGGGATGACCTTGATTCAAAAAACTACTAAAATATGCCAGAAATGTCCTTCTAAGGCAACACCACTACTTGCCCAACACTGGAATACCCACTTCCCTTCTTTACAGTTGGGACTGTTTTTTCTTGCTCTATTGGTCAATAAAAATGAATAAATGCATACATGCGCACTTGCATAAATACATAAATAGAAAGGAAAGAACTTCACAGATGCAATTGATTTAATAAAAGTAGATGTTCATTCAGAATTTAACTACTTAAACAGAGCCTTTATTTGGGGAAGGTGCTGGAAAACTATTTTTGCTCACAATATAATCAGTGTGATTTTCAGTTTGTATATGACGACATATACCATGGGATTAATTTACAATTGTGTAGACTCTGGGCTAAGACTACACGATTTAAGCATATTAACGTAACAATCAGCAGTGCTAATCAAATATGCATGCTGCTCATTGTGTTTGCACATTTGCAAGTATCTTTTCATTGCCAGCAATAGTGTTCGCAGCCATGAAATGTTGCTTGCAAGCATGAGAACAGAATGTAAACAAAACTGGTTCCTTATAGGCAAACCTAATATACGAGCACCTGCAGTAGCCCAGAAATTCTAAGTGAAAGAATTCTGGGGAGGGGGAGTGGCATGGGGTAAATGAACACAAAT
Organism: Protopterus annectens; assembly: GCF_019279795.1. Classification (NCBI taxonomy): domain Eukaryota; kingdom Metazoa; phylum Chordata; order Ceratodontiformes; family Protopteridae; genus Protopterus; species Protopterus annectens. Next base: position 1,647,266,279 of record NC_056743.1, on the reverse strand, counting down.
AGCATTGGTTGTACTGCAGAGGTAATTAAGAGGGGAAGGGAATGGAGAGAATGTATTTAGATACGGCAGGAAAATGTGCTGAAGTTTCAAAGAAAGATTTGTAACATAAATGCCGCCATACTGATGTAATGATACTTAATCTCAAAGACAATAGTTGACTTTTGCACATAAATAAAAACTCACATGCTAACAAAGGATGTGGAGGGACATAATGCTACAGTGTAACAAAGGGGAGTTAATGGAATATGCATGTTAATGAAATGCTGAGTTGGGATAATAGCAAGGACAGAAGATACATTATGGGATAAATGGGATAAAATCATAGACTGCAGTTATTGCATATGAGATGTACATGCACAGAATTTATGTATGGTAGCTGACACCACTGCTGGATTCTGTACCTTGTTATGTACAAACAAGAACAAATGAACATTACAGCTAGTTGTGTCATGCACATCACAAGGGGACATGTTTTTTTTTTGCAAATAGCTGTTATAGGCACCAACAGGAAAGGGTTTTATCACCTATAAATGTGTAATACAAAGCAGGTATTATACAGTCATGTAAATGTTAAATGGTAATATAACAATATTCAACAAATATAAGTGACATTTCATGATTTCAGGTTTTCCATTGGCAAATGGCACACATCTTATACATTATTACGCTGGGCATGCTCACAAGAAATTACAGGGAACAATAACATAACAGCAATTCAACAGCACTAACACACATGAAAGTATCATAACAGAGGTCCGGTCACACATTTTGATGATCTAGCAGCATGTCATACAGTAAAAGCAATTTATGTAAACCTTCATCCACTATAAAGATGTACAGTGTAAAGAAACAAATTGCAGTAATAAAGAAATGTTTGGATGAAGACATGCAATATAGAACATAATTATTTTGGAAATAAGTAATGCCTGTGAGCAATGAATGACATAGTAAATATTTGCATCATGGCATTTTTGAACACATGCCAGGAGAGATATGAGAGAGATGCATATTAATCATGGGTGCCATAGAAATATGCATATCAGTTGTGTCATGAAGAATATCCTTAGCTTACAAAACTTTTCTACCATAAGAGGTAGAGATGGCCTGCCTTGCAGGGCAATGTCTGAAAAAGCTTTTCCTCTGACTGTGCCATAATTCTGTCCTGTGTTTAAACCACTGCTGTCTGACAGATGTTATCACATTCAGACTAAGGCCTATGATAACAGGTTTGTCTACTGACCTCTGTTTTGACTTCATGTGCAACAGGAAATTGCAATGGACACTGTCACAAATAACTGAAATTGATGTGTGCTGCTTGAAAGGAGTTACAGATATAATTTAAACAATCTAATTTAGTCAGAATACAGAAAAGGAGCTATACATGTCAATGTCAACACAACAGCAAGCAGTTCGATAACAATCTTTCTTTGGCAAGGAAGCTGTTTCCATCTTGTAATATGCACACTGACCAGAACTGAATTACATTCTATCTGTGCAGTTATGCTATACAGGCCAGTACTCAATGCACATGCAACAGGAGCACTCAGATGTTGTGCCCAAATAACCATTTTGCTGCCATGCAATCAAAACATGTGGTTATATATCATAGTCCAACATAAAAATCGATACAAATAAATAGATACAATAACTTTTGTGTAACATCAGTACATACATATAATGGTGCCCTTTTTGGGAATTGAACAGCAGGCTATATAAGTCTACCAATTAATGGCACATGAACGAACCACAAGTGCCACAGTGAAGTCTTAACACAAATGTGAAACTCTGCCTATACAAAGTCATTATATCATATGATTCTGTCACAAACATTCTCTTTGAGATAAAAGGGATAGTGAAGCCTCTCCTACTTTAAAAGTATGCATTATAACTCTGGTGGATGCAATTCATGCATCACAGTATAAGACCACAAAATGCTAACAGCCACTGACTGCGTATTTACATAAAATAAATTATATTGCAGAGAATGAATGTGCCACAGTAGGTGTCACTACAATTTTGAGATATGTCAGTATTTCAAGGTATTACATAATGTTATGGCTACAAAGGATATGTGTGCCAGTGATTGCTGTACCAAAGCAACAACATATAGAATATTGTCACATTCCCTTATGCCAGAGGAGAATACTTACTACAATTGTTATGTAAGGAAAAGAATAACGTCATTGACAATTGTTATGTAAGGAAAAGAATAACATGTCATTGTTTGTCTAAATAGCAACATTGATATGTGAGAATGTATCATACCTTTTTATAAGAAAAATCAACATCCATATGTGTACACAGCAGATGTGTTAGACAACAGTGTCAGTGATATGTACAGTCAAAATAAGACTGACACAACATAGTCTGAGCAGTAATGACTGGATTTGAATAAAGTGCTTAAGATTACAAGCTACAGATTAGTGCCTGAATCTCAAGTGGCACATGTCATGCTCTGGTATAACTGGGACAGTGCGCAGTTGAATGGATGACATCACCACTGTTTATATGCTGGATGTTTATTCATGCCACACATAAGTCACACTGCAACTCTGAGATACTGCAGTTATGTAAGCATTATGTTGCCAAAAATGTATTTTTCCTTGGGATACTAGAATTTATTAGTTTAACACTGTGTCACCATAAATACATCTCATAAGTGGAAGTGTATATAATGGTGGTTGCAGAGAGGATGATTCATTTAAAAGTGGGATAAGGGAGCTCTGTACAAAGTTAACTGTATATGACAGTAATCACAGTCACACTTTTTAAACAAGGATGGACTCAAGCTGCCTTTCTAATTACACCATCTAAACAGCTTACTAGCAGCAGCCCGAGTTGAGTCTATATCACGTGATTGACGTTTTACTACTTTGAATCAGTAAACATCGATCACTACTGATATAAGTAGTAAAACATCGGATCATCTTTAACATTTGTTTAACATAAAAAATAAAACTAAAGGGTGTAGGCAGGGGGACAAGCCCCCCGGCACCCGCCACACCCCCCTGCTACTTAAATATACCAACTCTGAGACCGTACTACATTGAAGTAAATGGAAAGCTCCCCTTATGGAGATTTCTGTTTACACATTTGATATCTTAAGCGTTTGCTATTGTCGTGTTGACAATATCAGATTCGATATTGTTGGCTTTCGACAATGTAATATAGACCCCCAGAGTCACAGGAGAATTCTGATTACAAGTGAGGCATATACCGTTTTACTACCAAAATGTGGAATGGCACTTACACGAAACTGGAATGGACAAATGTGTCTTTTCCAGTCTCCATAATGCTGATCCAGAAATGTCGAATCCCTCATTAGTGTACAGTACTATGCATTCGCTAATGTGGGATCGATGTTCTGATAACAGATTGCACTACAGTGGGGATGGAGAAATTTACCATTTTCCTTACTGTAGTGTGATCTCAGAGTTGGAATATATAATATGCAGGGGTCCTCAGTGCAAAACTGAAAAAAACTTGTGTTTCACAAATACAATTCTAATGGCACCTTTACCACAACAGGCTGAGGGTCTGACATCACCTCATGGTATTTTGAATTATTTCAAATGCCGACATTGAGGTAATAATTTTTGAGATTCTTTACAAGAAACATTACCAAATTTGACAATACTATTCAACCACATAAATAGAAATTTTTGTGACTTTCCAGTTTTGATAGTAAACCACACACAGCATCTATAAAGGGATAACATCAACAGTGCAATGCCATGGAGATGTGTGGCAAAATGTTTCTTACAGCCATTTGGGGATGTAAATGTTGCAGCTGAAAGTGTGTGTAAACCAGTCCTAAATCCATTTACAGCCATGCATGCACTCTTATAAGGTAATGACTGTTGTACATGAAACTCCTACCCATCTAATTGCACAGTCCAGAGAACAGTATAAGAAATGCAAGCACCACAGGAGTAGTCTAGCTTTTAAAGTGTGAGACTGCAGTTTAGAAAGACTGACCTCATCAGTGCATTACAGAGAAGATGTTATAAAAAGTGGGATAAGGGGGGGGGGTCTATATTAGAACACCAAATATTCAAAATATTGAGTGTTCTAATATCGAACCCTACCAATCAAAAATACTAAACATCGAACATTCAGAACAGCACATTTTTTCCTAGGGAAAACATTTGCTGTTCCAAAACACATACACACAACACAAGCACAGCAAACAAACAGCAACCCACAAACATACACCTAAACTCTTACCCCTAACCTTACACTAAACTATACACACACCACTAACTATCCACTTACCTTAACCCAAACCCTAACCCTAAGGTCCGTCACTATCGCACACTCACCTCCCCTGCGCCCTAACCCTAACTCATCTACCCCACCCTAACCCTCACGTCCACATAATCGGATACTTACCTGACCCATGCCTTAACCCTAACCTACCTAACCCGCTCTAACCCTCACGTCCACACAATCGCACACAAACCTAACCGATGCCCTAACCCTAACTCACCTAACCCGCCCTAACCCTTATGTCCACACAATCACACACATACCTAACCTGCACCCTAACCCTAACTAACCTAATCCGCACTCAATTGCACACTTACCTGAACCCAACCCGTAACTTTCCACCAGAGCGCTGAAAATACCGAAGCAACAGAAATGGACAACCAAATTCTTTCCCTAGGAAAAAAATTGGTTTTCTGTTTCTTCGAATGGGTCGATATTAGAACACTCGACATTTTAAATGTTTGCTGTTCTAATATAGACCCGATAAGGGGATGGTGAAGTCATTTAGCAGGTTAGAACATTTCTAATGAGTGAAAGTTGACTGAGTGCAGCTGTGCTGGAGGACATTGTCACCTGACTTTATAAACCCTATTTCACATACACATGCACACACACACACACACACACACACACACACACACACACACACACACACACACACACACACACACGCTTCCCACATTGAGTATCAAACCTCTTACTTACCTAGTTAGACAATCTACAGAGTGCAGTATTAGTCACAAGCACCACAGGAGAAGTCAGACTCTTAAAGCAAAGAGTGCACTTTTGACATTCTGACCTCATCACTGTGTTGCATAGAGGATGTTTCTGTCAAAAGTTGGATAAGGGAGGTGTGTGCAAAGTTAAATGTATCCCCTCAGCAGACGTGGGCACAGCAGCAAATATTACACACACACACACACACACACACACACACACACACACACACACGCACACACACACACACACACACACACACACACACACACGAGTTTCAGAAACTGAGCATTGAAAATCCTACCTATCTAGGTTACACAAACTAGAGAGCTCAGTATTAGTTGCAAGTGCCCAGCAGAAGTCTGTCTCTTAAGGCTAGAGAGTGTACTTTTGACAGGCTGGCCTCCTCAGTGTGTTGCAGATAGGATATTTCTGTTAAAATTGGGATAAGAGAGCTGTGTACAAAGTTTATTGTATTCTCCTAAATGGAAGTGGATACAGCACCGAGCATTACACACACACACACACACACACACACACACACACACACACACACACACACACACACACACACACACACACACACAAATACCAGTTTCCCATGGTGAGCACCAGACCTCCTGCTTATCTGTTTGCACAGTCTAGAGACCACAGTACTAGTGCAAAGTGCCACAGGACAATTATGCCTCTTAAGGGCAGACAGTGATCTTTTGATAGTCTGACTCATCAGTGTGCTGCAGAGAAGATGATTCCCTCAAAATAGGGATAAGGGAGCTGTGTGCAAAGTTAAATGTATTTTGCTCAGTGGAAATGGATACATCAACCAAGCATTGTACACACACACACACACACACACACACACACACACACACACACACACACACACACACACACACAGTCATATACGTTTTCCACATTGAGCATCAAACCTCCTCCTTATCTAGTTACACAATCTAGAGGACATAGTATTAGTTACAAACAGAAGAGGAGAGGTCTGGATTGAATGATATGAAAAAGCAGTTATACTAGTTAAAAATCCCCTGTTTGGAACAGATGGTACTGTGCTTCACAGGTTTTGGGACAAATGCATGTGTTCACAGTACAAAGTAATGGCACTGTGATTGCTCCAGGTAATGGCATATTTCTCTACTAAGATTTAAATACTGTCTTTCATGCACATTGCACTACTGTGAGGGACATGTACCTGGTTTCCAGTATGGGATGCAAAAAAAAAAAAAATCACAGCTGTAAATCAGTGGATTATCAACCAAACTTTAATGCCACTTGATTCCAGGGAGATTGCATACTTTTCCTGCCTCATACTTGTACAATGTGCATTGACAAAACAGGTAATTCCTACATAGGACAGTGCACTCCAGAATAACAGTGATGGATTAACAGTGATGGATTACCTGTTAATAGGGTAAGAAAAATCTGTAACATGGTTGCAAGAGTAACCACTGGAGAGCAGACATACATTACTCATTGAATTAATTGAGTTAACATCATTCTGACATGAAGATATGTCAAAACTCAATATAGGCACACAGACATTGGGCGACTTTAATAATTATTTGTTTTTTTTTTTTCATCTGCCAGAAGAGCAGTGCTACCAAACTCTGTTGTACTGATGTTAGCAAAGCATTACTGCATGCATAATCATATCTTGAGGTGTCAAACTTTGAATAGGAATTAGCATTTTTTTATGGTGTTCTTTGCCAGCTTTCACTCAAAGAAGCATTAATTGCATACACCCATACTTGAACTTGCTGGATTATCAGAAGAAATATGTGGCATGGTCATGTTTCATGTGTAATGATTTACACTTTTGTCATGGCAGTTGCATTTAGTCAATCCTTATAGGAATGCTAGAGATGTATTGTGAGAAACATGAAGGACCAAACATGTTAATGCTGGTGGAAACATGGCTTCTGGAAACATTTTGGAATTAAAGTGGTTTATTGGATTACATAATTGGTGGGTGAGCTGGACAAATAGTGATAGAAATACAAAATACAGACATATGAACACATTAGTGCATGTTTCATTTAAAAAAATATTTATGTTGTGTTACTGTTTGCTTTATTAGTATAGTTATTCAGGCAAAGATCTGTACAAGACAGGCTTCATACTAGAGAGCAGGCATGTTAATACAGCAGCAGGGTAATGGTGTGTTAAGGAAAAGTTTAGCCAACATTTACAGATGCAGGAGTCATAGAAAACAAGCAATATAAGGAGGATAAGGATGGCTTTCTAAGTGTCCCTTTTGGGGCTTCAATTTTTTTGCAAATGATGTCTTGCTACAACATTCAAACTGTATATTAATGACATGTTGTAAATGGAGAGAAATACAGATGTTTTCAGTCTACTATATGTAAGGAGTATGGAATGCCATGAAATAAAAATTTTACCTACGGCTGTAATCACACCTATGACACTATGCAAAAACAGTAATCTGCAAACAAGTGAGTTTTTTAAACACACCACATAGGAACTTCTAGTTCATCACATCCAGCAGCCTAAGAACTGTTACAGTGACTGTTTCACAGTATTGCCTGTAGTCTGCCTTTACTCTGTATTCCCATAGTACAACAGAGTTAAGCACATTTACACAAAAGTAACTGGACCACTATAGCTGAAATTTAATCTTCAGCTTTTTAATAGGAAGTTAAACAGTGTTCAGCATCACTCAGTTTGGTGCACTATGGCAACCTCCACAAAAATACTGAGGACATAAAGTTAAGGCTTTTCAACGGGCGATTTCTGAGCATTTGTGTTTTGCGTGAGTCTAGTTTTTGACCAGATTAAATGTGTCAAAAACGGGTGGATAAGACAGTGGTGAAAATAGGGGTGGCAAGCCGAGGAGAGTTCACAAGGGAAAGAATTCAGGAATTTGGAGGAGAGTCTTGGGAGAACACAGTGGCTATCCACTTCTTCACAACATAAATGTGCTATTGTATACACAGTTCCATGACTTTGGAGAGTCACCACACCAGGGAGGGGTGACTACAACAGAATAATGTTTTATGGCCAACTGGACCAAAGCAAGTGTGTCAAGATGACTTATAGGTGAAGTAGAGAGCTATGTATGGGGTGTAATATTTTGTGAGACAGATGTTCACTTTTTTGAGGGGTAGACAAGAGGATTTTTTTGAAGGTGCTTAGGAATAAGATGGTCAGCTAGGTAGGGTAGGTTAGGAAGCATGAGCAGATATACAGAACATACAAGACAGATAGGAATGGTAATGTAGACAAAAGGTTGTGGGAAAGCCATGTCTAAGGATAGATAGAAAACATGGAAGGAACAGCCAACTCCAGCTTGAGAGCAGTGAGAACTTAGTCCTCACTCTCAGAACTGTTACCACTGTCTCCTCTATCAGCTGCCTGGGTCAATGCCGGATGTGGCATGGTTTTTGCAATCTGATGCAAGACTGTTTTCTCCTTGCTGATAAGTGCACCAAGACCTGTCTCCTTTCTACCCTCCCCCAGCACTGTAAGCACCAGCCAAGTGAGAAAATCCACTCATACTGCTCCCAGAAGGTTCCATTGCATCAGTTGCCAAGGCAGAGGTACCCGACCCAGGTGTAGTAGCTACAGCTGGGTTTGTAGAGGCAATGTTGACAGGCTATAAACCCAAAATGCTTTGTGTCTGTGCTGCCATCTGTGGAGGTATAGAGGGCTGCGCTGCAGTGGCCAGTCTATCTTTTCATACTGTTTGTCATTTTGTTATTAGTAGCAAGGTATGCAAACAGCAAAATGTTAACAAATTATAACCCACCCCTTTATAAAAAAAAAAAAAAAAAAAAAAGAGAGAGAGAGAGAGAGAGAGAAAGAGAGATAGGCTGGGAATAGGCAAAAAATAAGCAATGATTATATCCATTGCATGACACATTATTATTTTTTTTCAATAAACTTTTATTAACAATACATAAACAGTTATGATAATTTACTATTTTACACCTTTGCTACATCCATGCATGATGAGAAGGTATTAATGTGTCATAAAATAAACAAATCTCACTGCTAGCATATAAGAAAGCGCAACTTTTATTTCCCTATGATGGACAGGATATATGCATTCAAATATAATAATTGTAATTATATATTTGAATTGTTTCTGACATATTATTGCTGTTAATATTTCAGAAATATGATCCTGTAAATAAAAACTAATTGCTACTTCTGAGTATTGAACTCCCACACATAGCTAAGCTCTTATTTTATTTACTTATTTTATTTATTTTACATATGTTGAGCAGGAGTAGTCCGACTGAGCTGCAAATAGCCCTTTTTCAGTGGAGACCCTGGGAGAAAAGCTCCAGAAACATTATACAATGAGTAAAACATACAGTAAAACAATTACAGAGGCAAATAATTAATATGCGATTGACAGAGATATTTTAGCTGGTATTTACATTATAAAGTTAGCAAGTATTTACAAGTCAATTTGTAATGCAGTCAATGTGGGGAAAAAAAAGACATTCTTTCAGTTTTAAGTATTTCTTCAATGCAAACATAGGTTACTTTCATATGATGATATAAAGGAGGTATGTAGGGAGAGAGGTTATGCTGAAGAACAGAAAGTCAGAGTTTGGGAGATACAGGTGGCCAGGCCAGGAGGAATAGATGTGTTGAGACAGTAAGCGAGTAGACATTAAAAGTTAGGAGTTAGGAGAAGTTATTTGCATTGTTTAAAGCAAGCAGGAAGAGTAATTGTGGAAGGCATGCATGCATGATATCAGTGTTGAGATAGGACTGCTTAAGATGCTTAGGAGGTCCTGCTTGTGTGTCTTAAGGTCAATATATTGGTAACAGCATTGTTCTCCAATTTGTGGAATGCCATTTGCACTGGAGACAGCCTTAGCCAAGCTATTCCAAGTCTCAGTCTTATACTAAAACCTGGTAGTATTCTCTGAAGCAGCCAATGGCTGTAGCAATTTATGAGGACTCACAAAAATCCTGGACTCCTCAATACCTCACTTTTGTGCTCTAAATATATCACAATTCCCTCAACTGCCAGATATGTCTTCAGAAGCCAAGCTAACAATGTATGTCTAAATTGGTGCCCAGTTCAGATATCATGTGTAATAGGTTGTGCACAAAGACACACTGCCTTGCCAATTGTATTTGTGCAATTGAAAGCATATGGATTCTTTGGCAGACACACATGCACTACTTACTTTAAATAGCACTAACAGTGTGAAACACGGCAGTGAAATTCGGCATGTTTGAGGCTCAGACATTTGATACATGTTGCAATGTTCAATCTTGAAATCCGTAATGGCTTGGTTTGTAATAATTTGTGTTTGGAAGGATAAATAGAATGAATTGTGACATATTTTGATTTTAGTACTTGGACACTGTTAAAATTGTGTTTTACTACCTGGGAATTAAACTCATGGGATAACAAATGCTAAAATTAGTGTCACACTCCCAGCCTAGCTATCTGGAATATTTGTGGATAATCGTGTGTCATTTGTGAATATTAATATGATTCATATACTTATCTTACAAATGTAAGAGAACTATATGTTATGAGTATATCAAACTACTGATGCAGAAGTGTGTGTTGAACTGTATGTTATGTACTGAGCTTCAAGAATGTAACCACAGTGTACCCTACTGGAAAAGAAAAGAAATGTATATAAACTATATACCTGTGAAATGTATGTTTTAATAGTAGAAGCTGGAACATACAGAGTTAACTTGCAAAATTTCAAGAAAATAAGTTGAAAAGTAAAGTGTTTTATGTTTGTGTTATCTCTCAGTAAGCAGACACAATGTCTAGAGCTTGAGGCTTTCCTGTTGTCTTGAAACAGAAATAATTACTAGGTTTCAAATGTAAAAGTGTTTACTTGTTTTATGACTTCCAGTTCTGAGCAAACATCTAAGAGATATGTATTTTTCACATAGAAATGTTAAATTTTGTTAAGTTTCTGTTAGCCTGGGAACTGAATGCAGGTGATATAAAGTGATGTCATTCAGGCTAACCCACAGTAATATGTGATATTAATTTAAGAACTCTCTCGGTTAGAGAGACAGGGCATTTTGTGTCTTGTTTTGGACCTAGCAAGAACATCCACTCATCTGCATTTGCCTTGCTCTGTAAGTAAGGTATTTAGGGCATAGTATCTTTTAGATATAGATAGGAATATTTTAAAGATTAGTTTTGATGTTTTCCATATTTATTTGAGACTGTCCTGCAATGTTGCTTAAAAATATTTCCTGTTATTATGAACTTTGTAATTACTGTGTTGTTGGAGTATTGTCTTCTTCTTTTATTATTTATTATTAAATATATTTAAACCTTTTAATTGTGGCTGGTTTGTTTAGAGATATTTAGCTCTTAGAGTACTTGCATATGTATTGGTGACACTGTATAGGCCAGCCCACTCACCTTGCTCTTGGTCGCACTTACTATTTGGATAATAGTAACATTGCACAGTAGGATTGGGCACCCTTTGTAAGGGCCTTAGAGTAGCTGATAAATAGTGGCTGGTGGCAGTGATAATTACCTTATAGTCGGGGCAGAAGGGGGCATAGCTAGTAAACCTGTGCCAGCCTTCCCCAGGAGTGCTTGTGTGTTTGTATATAAATCAAATCTCAAAGAGTGTGTTTGTGTGTGTGTGTGTGTGTGTGTGTGTGTGTGTGTGTGTGTGTGTGTGTGTGTGTGTGTGTGTGTGTGTGTGAGGTTCTTGGGCAAGGATACAAAGCACTGGTTGGACAGAGAGGGTGCTGAAGTTTTTGGCTTGACCACTTGGCTGAGATCTTAACCCTATAATTATGCCAGTGGGGAGTCTTATTGGGGATCTAGAGAAAAAGGCAGAAACCAACCCCAGACTGACTCTGATTTCTGTGTGCTCTTAAGGGAAATTGTACTTTACTGTGTGTGTACTTGTCATCCTCCCATTGTGTACATCATTCACTGTTGCCAGTGGTGAGGATTGAGGCTCCTTGATTACTGGGTCAGTGCAGGGGGTGTCATACTTATTACTTCTCATTGCTCAATAAAACTTCCCTTCAAGCACAGCAATTAGACATATGCTAATTTCAGAATGAATGGAGATTTACTTCAAAAAGGCCTGCATCTGTGTGATATTGAGTAGTACTGGGAATGCATTCCTATGCAAAAGTTTTTATTTATGTTTCTAAGTGTATTTCAAATATATGGAGTTGCATGACCTGCATATATAGGTTGGACGTCACAAGACAAACTGTCATAAACACATATTTAGGATATGTGCTTAGTAATGATGGTTACAACAAAAATATTGTGTCTATCAAACATATGCAAGTGCATTTGAAATGAAGTATCATCATTATCATTTTTAAGAAATTGCACCCAATTACTTTGAGGTTATATGTGAATAATTAATGATATATGTTAAACAGAGAAGTTTGTTATGCAAGTATTATTGATACACTGCTTGCAATAAACATGTTTACCATTCTCATTTCTCCTTAGGTTTGCATTTGTAATAAAAATGTTGTGAGAAATGGGATTTGATACTCTTTAAAAAATGTATTTTAGCTGGATTGCAGCCAGCTATCACCTGCGTTCTTTATATGAACTTACTGAACTTATGCCATGTGCCATAGATATAGGTAAGTGACAGGTGGACTTTTGCCACTCAGTACTGTACAGAGGGCTAGGTAAGTGACAGGTGGACTTTTGCCACTCAGTACTGTACAGAGGGCTGATGGCCATGCAATGCAATGCCACCAGACTTGTTTGCACAACATAAGGCAAATTAAACAAAAATTTTTACTTTTTTACTTAGGCAGTGAATCATCTCCTTGTAACAGCATAAATGTACTTTGTGGAACACGTTATCAGACTTGTTGTCAATGACAAAAATATCAAAGTAAACTGACTGCTCACGTTATTAGCAGTATTGACAATATTTGACTTTTAAACAAAAACACAATGACATCACAAAATCTGATATCAGAAGTGTGATTAAATATGTATTCAGACCATCCTCTGTAAAATTATCAGTGGATTTGAACCACACATCAACTGTTCTTTTCTTTAAGCTCACTACACTTACCCCTTATGACACAGAGAAAGTTTCTTGACAAGTGCATTTTCTTCAGTGAATACTATCCAAAGTGCTGATGGTCTTGCAACACAGCCACACATGTTTGCACTACAGAAGGCAGCCTAATCAAAAAGTTTCACTTTTTTTCCTTAGGTAATGAACCATTTTTGCATGCTGATGAGCAGATACCAAATGTAAAAGGCATTAGAAATAAAGTTAACAGTAACATTAATTCAGTCAATGGGTATATGAAGCAATAACCAGATTAAGAAGTGCATTGCAGTTACACATTCATCCTAATCACTTCTCATTACAACATTAGAACTGTATTTTGTGAAACACATTATCAGACTTCTAGTCAATGACAAATAATGTGAAAGTGGAAGATAACTCACATGCTTTTAGCAATACTGAGAATAAGTGTGTTTTGCACAACACAGTGATAAAAAATGTGTGTAAATATGTATTTGCACCATCCTCTGTAAAGTTAATAATTAACTGTGTTCAAACCTTACATCATCTGTCTTATTTCTCTCAGTTCACTTCATTTACAACTTCTGAGGTGCGCATTCTCTAAAGTCATTGCTATCCAGGGTGCTGACGGACACTCACCAACACCATGATTATTTGCAATACTGAAGGCAAGTGAAATGGAATTTTTCATTTTTTTTCTTAATGCATGTCTGATTCGCACTGTGAATAGCTGCTGCTTGTTTACTCACAAGCTTGCTTATCAATATGCTTTGCAGAAGAACGTTTTTCATTTCTTGTTCCTACTCATTTATCAATGATTACTTTTAGAATTGTTGAACCTCATTGTATTTCAGTTAGCAATGTAGGTAAACCAGTACATATTTCAGTCTTGCTTCTTGCTATACTTGCACAAATGATGGTATAATCGACTTGTTCTGTGGTTTATAGACAGTGGTGAAGTGAAATGCCTGATGCACAGTACTGGGTAGAATACGTAGCTGTATAATGCAGACATCAGTCAAATAAGGTATTAGTTCATAATTGTATGCCTTGGACAAATGATCTGCTTAGGGGAGTATAAATATTTTCATATGAGAGTAACCTTTGTTCCTTACCGGTTCAACACTTACCTTGTCATTACTGCCACTGTAACTTGTGCCCTTGGGAGTTCTCCCTGTCTGATGCTATCAGAACACAGCCATTATAGGGTTAGATAAAGGTTGTGGGGTCTGACAGGCAACAGTTTTTTATATTTATATGTGCATAAGACCTAAGGCTTTGACCTAGGTAATGAGTATGCGCATAAGACCTAAGGCTTTGACCTAGGTAATGAGTATGTGCATAAGACATAAGGCTTTGACCTAGGTAATGAGTATGCGCATAAGACCTAAGGCTTTGACCTAGGTAATGAGTATGCGCATAAGACCTAAGGCTTTGACCTAGGTAATGAGTATGCGCATAAGACCTAAGGCTTTGACCTAGGTAATGAGTATGCGCATAAGACCTAAGGCTTTGACCTAGGTAATGAGTATGTGCATAAGACATAAGGCTTTGACCTAGGTAATGAGTATGTGCATAAGACATAAGGCTTTGACCTAGGTAATGAGTATGTGTATAAGACCTAAGGCTTTGACCTAGGTAATGAGTATGTGTATAAGACCTAAGGCTTTGACCTAGGTAATGAGTATGTGCATAAGACCTAAGGTTTTGACCTAGGTAATGAGTATGTGTGCTTTCCTTTGCCTGTTAGCGAGAGCCAGGGCATACTGTCCAAACCTCCATCTGCCAGCACCATCTGCAGCTGGTGGTTCCCACTCAGACTAGTTATCTGTATCTGCTGCTGCTGTTGGCCTTGCGTACTGTCCTAGAAACTGTGATCCTGCCCCTTGCTGACCTTTTTGATCTGTCTCCTGAGAATTATATTGTGTAACATGGTACAAGCTATGTGTATATGAGCAGATGTGCTTTGGTTGCACTGCAAGGAACCACCTGATGTGTCTAGACATGCGAATCTTGATCTGAGCATCCCAAACAAATGTTCTATGATATTAATAGTGTGAGCACAGGCCTCACTGCTTCCTTGCTCAGTTGGGGTTATATGAGTTTCTCATGGGTATCATGAACCAGAGCTCCAGTGCACAACCTGCATCCACCACTAGATGACCTTGTGGAATTTCACTCCTAGCAAGCCTTGTAAACAGCCTGCATGTGTGCCATATGTGTTAGTGGTGAAAACTGCTTGGGTTACCTGCTCAGATATTGTAGATGATCCTTTAGGCATAACAGACAACTGGACAGTTTAGAGAGTGATAACCTTTCTTATTGATGTATTTTCTTCCCTGTTCACCAAGAGATACTTTTATTTCTATGTGTGTGCAAGCTTTTACTTCCAGCACTTCAGGGAAGTGTGTTACTGCATCAAACTGCTGCATGCTTCCTGGTCTGCCCTGTGGGGTGTGTGGAAAACAGATGTTATCCTTTCCATGTTATTGCAGTGGATTTGAAAACTGATGCAATATATTCTAGAGGCTGATCCCTTTCACATCCCTCATATATGTCCTCTGAGCCTCTGTAAAATACCAGTAGCTAGTGCATGTAATGCTACTCATACCATTGTATCTACTGGGATGGGTTCTCTATGACCCTGAGGCCTCAGGAGGTGATGGCAGATGTTGCATAGTTCCTCCAGTTTGTCCCTATTCCACCCTGTATCACTCAATATGTTCTTTGTCATGCAATCCAGGATAAGTCAAATGAGGTCTAAACACCATTATTCTTCTTGCCGGAGGTCTAACAGCAACAGCAGCAGCAGCTTGATTTAAAGCCTGTTGCATATACAGTATCATGGTAGCAACAACAACCCCCAACATTTTTTTTCTAAGTGTAATAGTGCCTGTATTCCAAAGACATCTGGAGTTCAGGGCTAATGGCTACACTGACTGTGTACAATATCTTTATAGCTTCCTGAGTAGCTCTGGCATGTTGGATTGGTTAATTTCTATGTAATTCAGCGTTTTATGCTGTCATTAGCACATACTGGCATTTCACTTTGTTGATAGATAACTATCCACACTGCCAACATGATAGCATCACTTAATGTAGCTGTTTATGTATCTGGCCCATGCTTATGTCAAGATGTTGTTGTGTCTTTCGGCTTTTCTCGGTTAGGGGTCGCCACAGCAGAACTCCAGTCCGCTAATGATTAGCAGTAGATTTTTACGTGCTGAGTTGCCGGCCCTGACGCACAACATTTAATGAAGGTACGCCCATTCACGCATGTCTCCACACAGAAGACGCTCTAGCTGAGAATCGAACAGATGAGTGCCAAAACCAGAGCAGAGACTCAGTCAAGGTATATCCACTAGATTTTAATGAATCCACACAATACGAATGTTTAAAACAATAAAAACATGAACGCCTTCATTCATACATATGCATTTTCGTCTCGTTCCTCAAGACTTCATCAGATGACCAGTGTATACTTCCATTGGTAGTATATATATCCAATTCAATTAACAAAAACCAATGGGATTAAGTTACATACATTCAAAAAAAAAAAGCAATGATTTTATACTTAAAACAATTAAAAATGCAGTCCATGACTTGTTATGTATATTTTTCATGATACCGTTAGGGATTTGAATAAAAATTATTTAAATATTAAATATGTGTATTTATAAAACTTCATTTTAATTTCTATATGAAATTATTACTATTGTTAAAAATGGTTAAAAAAATGTATATTAAAAAACTATCATTTCCTTCTTGTTATATGGTAAATATGCCTATATGTGAAATATATGTAAAAGACATTGCCATCTGGTGGCTATTCTTTTTATTACAATCAAATACATTCAAAGCTGTGTGGATTCATTAAAATCTTGTGGATATACCTTGACTGAGTCTCCGCTCTGGTTTTGGCACTCATCTTTTGGATTTATTGGTGATTTACAGTGCAGTCCCACTACTTTTTGGTTTGAGAATCGAACAGGACAACGGGCAGGATTCAGGAAGCCTCCGTGTAAGAGTTATAACTCTTACACGGAGGCTGCAGTTAAACGGTGTGATATCAGCATGTCATGCATATGCATGAGGTGCATGAGGCATGCTGAATCACACTGTAAGTCTTACACGGTCCGTGTAAGACAGTAGGGGGCGTGTCCATAGGCTAAGCCCTGCAAGTGGACACGCCCCCGGAAGTCTAGAATGGCAGAAAGTAAACACCCACGAGAGAGGCCATGGAAATGTGAATAAACACACTACACAACACATGCCCCCACAGACCAGCAATGTAAAATGTAAAAAGTGAACAGATGTTATAAAATGTAAAATGAAAACTTTTTATTTTTTTTTAAAACCCCGTAAATGTTTGCTAATGTGTGCGCTCGTGTGCGCGGGTGTGCTACTAGCGCAACTGCAGTTAGCAATCAGTGGAAAAGGATATAAGTACTAAATATGCAAAGTGAGCCAAGAAGTAATAGCATAGCGGTAGAGTTTTGGGCTTAAGAGCAGGCAGGCAAGGTTCGAGCCCACACAACATCCTTTTTATTTTTGTAAATAAGAACTAAAAAGGCCCCTGACAGTATTGTACAAATGTAAAAGTATTTCCTTTTGTAAAATGGAATGAAATGGATCATATTTTTTCAAGTACTACAATAATAAAAATATTTAGAAATGTACTGATAGCTAAGCTGCTGTCAAACAAGGTGAGACAGAGTGCCCGTAGCTGAGTAGTGTTTCAAAGGCTGCAAATTGCTTGCCCGTAGCTAAGCACTGGTTTAACAGGCTCAAACTGTGTGCAACTAGCTGTGCTTAGCTTAACATGTGTGTTAATAGCCAATTAAGGTTTAACCCAGCGCACACCGTTTGCGTGGAGGTGTGCGCCGTGCCCACAAGCTAACCGCTGGGCAACGTTAAGCAAGCTGTATCAAAAGTGCCTTTACACAGACACACCCCTCAGCCTGTCTAGACAGTCATAAAAATTAAAAATCAGTGGTCAGATTTGAACCCAGGATACCATGCACTAGAGTCAAGGTACTAAACCACTAAGCCATGACAGCAGTGCTTAGCAATGCAGAAATAGCATATATATAGGATGTAATCCAAAATGGAGCATGATAAAGCAGTTTCTGTGAAGTTCATACAATTCCAAAATGGCCAATCATAGAAATGTGCGGGAAAATCGGCATATATAAGCCCCATAGGTGGGAATACACAGCATAAACGATTGTAGAATAGACCTGCAGGCAGAATGAGTGGAGTAGGAGAGGGATGTTGCTTTTGAGCACAGCGGTGGGGTGTTGAGGAGTCCAGATACATGGTCTGGCTCCTAGTTCATCATCATGAGGCCCAACTCATGCAGGGCCAGGTCTCATGGGGAGCATACAGGGCGGAGGCATGGGACCAGTTGGCTCATGATCTCACCAGTGCTACTGGGATTCCACGTACTGGTGAGCAGGTCCGTCACCACCATGCGGACCTGAAGCGATGCAAACAAGACCAGTTGACCCAATGGATCCAGGAGGCCCAGGATATGCCAAACGCCACACTACTGAGTAAGTTACATTTTACTTATGTATGTAAGGAATTCAACTAGCTGATACCATGGAGATGTGTATTCCAATATTACTTATCTTGTATTACAGCTGCAGGTGTCCGCTCTGCGAATCGCAGGGCACATGACAGCAGGCTGGTGCGGCTGTGCCACCATGCAGGTTAGTAACCCCACCTAGTACTTGTAAATAAATATTATAGTGTAGCACTTATCAGAACACTGCAGTGTATTCATTAAAAGTAATTGAATGTGCAAGCAACAAGTGAAAGTGTGCAGGTATGGCTGCATCAAGTTCATCAGTATGTAAGTGAAACTGGAAATATAATTGATAGAAATAAATAGTTCTGTAAAACAGATGTCCCACCATTAATTAAATGTAGTATAACCTGCAGTAGTCTCAAGAGTACAGCTTGAGAAGCTGAGTTAATTACATGTGAGATATATCCCCTGTTGAAATGCTGAATCATGACAGAAATGAGGCTGCTGGAAAGTGTTTGAATCACCACAGGTCTAATATGTGAACAAAGCCTAGAAGTACCAACCTGAACTGTGAAATAGCAGGATGTGTGAGAGTGACAGAAAGGGTCATGTATCAATAAATAAAGTAGTAATAACCCCTGAATATATAAGCCTCAGTGTGGTTCTACAGAACTAAATGCATGTGGGAATTAAAAATTAACATCCCAAACTGATTTCAGTGTGTCTGAATCTTGAATGTTTAAGCCAAAATCTGTATATGGTGATCACAGTCAACAATTTTCAGATAGAATGAATGATTGTCTGACATACTAAACATCTATAGTTGTCCCCCGCCCTGTCATCAAAATGTAGCAGGATGATGTATCTGATCAAATTCAAAATTACTAGGATAGTGATGTATCTGTAACAGGTCTAGCATGACAATCAATTAAAAATCATTTGAAAACTATCACTCACAAGTTAATTGTGTTTCTATTACAAATGTATATCAATGTATAATTTATGAATGTGTCAACATTTTCATTCTCCACCCCACCCTATAATTGC
>NC_056743.1:1647179198-1647244198 GCF_019279795.1 Protopterus annectens | reverse complement strand
GCCTATCTCACATACCCTTTTATAGCACTGTCCTGAAATCACAGTGAGACATGCAATCAGTACACAACTGGCTGCATGTAATTAGCAAATGCTGCCTTACAATTGGTGCAGAGGCCATCACATGGACCTATGCAGATACCTACAAAAGCATCCAGTACTAACACTCCACACATGCAATACATTCATTGCACCAAACCGATGGAGAAAGAGAGAGAGAGAGAGAGAGAGAGAGAGAGAGAGAGAGAGAGAGAGAGAGAGAGAGAAAGAAAGAAAGAAAGAAAGAAATAAAGGCAGTGATAAAAAAAAACTGCATCATCACAGCAACAAAACCAGCAGCAGCAGCAGCAAACAGCAATTAGCACCAGTGACACAGCAACAGCTGACACAAACACAGGTAATGCAAAGTAGCAGGTTAATACTGTGTTTACTGTGAAACCTCCAAATGTATCATAGTTCACTATCTATAGGTATGTCCATGAGATAGGTTGTGTGTACATAGTCCTGATATATATACATATGTAATATTGCTGTACATGTCTTCCATACTTAAAACTTCCATAGCTTAGAACACAAGGCCAGTTATTAGTAGTGATTCACAGAAGTGCTGAAAAGCTGTGTATTATGTGGAATTAGCGTACCAGTGAAATAACAAGCTAACAAATAACAAGCATATAAACAAAGCTAGATTCAGGAGGCTTGGATGTAGTGTATGCTACAGCAAACAAGGTGTACCAATGTCAGTAAGATACAGTTCAAATATGCAGGCACTATAAACCTTAAACCAGAAGTTCCCAGCTATGAATGGCAGAGTACAGCCTATTCTCACACAAGAGTGCAGACCACAAACCTTGTTAATGTTAAATAACTGGCCTGAAGCCCAACTGCTTATACCAGAACTAATACACTTGGACACTGGGCTCTCAATCAGCAGTTCCCAACTTAGAAGGATGAAAGCTACCTGTCCTGCCACCACAGTGCTTGCCACAAACCTTCCTAATGTAAAACAACTGGTCTGAAGGCCAAGTGCTTAATCCAAAAGACTTAGAATGATAGCTACACTTTAATCAAGTTACAACCAAGCAGTAATAACTACAATTTAATACTTTATGTATAGAATGTGTACCATATATTGCTGACATACTATGCTGATATCCTGTTTGTGTACTTTTCCAGGGAGATATGGCTCCAAAAAGGAACCCTGCATACTCTGCTGCAGAGGACGACGTGATCCACCAGAGCCTGGTGTGTGACTATGACATCCTGTTTTCACACACCACCCAGAATCAGCAGGAGAGGTCTGCACTGTGGCAAAACCTTGTCAGCAGGATAAATGATGTTGGCATGCATGATAGGACATATGAGCAGGTGAGACATCACTGCAGTGATTTGATTAGAAATGTCCGCCAGCGTGCTGCAGATATCTGCAGGCAACAGGTTGCCACAGGTGGGGGGGGTGGCCACACATCCCCCCTCACCAGACAGGAGGGGCTACTGCTAAGTGTCGTGGATCCAGCCCCAGAACAACAACAGCATCAGACTTGCATCATGATGGAGGTTGGATCCACACAGCAGCAAGACACTGAGCGTGCAGGTAAGATGCCATATGTACATATGACTGTTCTGTACACTGTTACTTCATGCATGCATAAGGTATGCACGTGGTATGTATCTGTCATCATGATATGTAATTGTGCATGTGTGATACTGGCATTATGAGCAGCTGATGTATATAAGGGAACTGGTGTACTACTGTACTGTATCATATGCAAAAACAATGGCACACTTGTGCCCACTGACATTACTTTCTTCATATTTCCAGGTCCCTCCCATCTAGCAACGAGGCAGGCCATACATGCTGGTGAGTGTGTTTATCATTACCTGAAAAACTATTTATAATACTAGTAAGAGTAGTGTAACTCAGTAGTATACATGCTGGTGAGTGTGTTTAATAATACCTGCAATACTCAAGTTAATACTAGTAAGAGTAGTGTAACTCAGTACTGATGTGTGTGTGTACTGTGGGGTGTGCATGTGTGCAAATGTGCCTGTGCCCATGTGTGCATGTGTGTGTGTGTGTCCATGAGTGCATGTGTCCATTTCTGAATGTGTGCATTTGTATTGAAGTGCATCACCGTAAAATATGTCTTGAGACTGTAATCTGTGTTCCCTGTTTTCCTCCCGTAGGTTCTGGTGCTGCTCTAGTGACCTGCAGCAGGGAACCTGAATCTTGTGCCCCAGGTACTGATGATGAGGAAATGTCTATAATAATGCAGGAAGGTGTGTCTGGGTCCGCCATTGGTCAGCCAATTGACAGTACACAGCTGTCAACCCCTTCAATGCGCACAGTCATCCTGCCGTTACATCCTTTGTCGCCATTGTCCCTAGGTGATGGACAGTATGCATTGGGCATAGATCAGGGTAATGTGGTACCTGTGGTACATGCATCCCCACAAAGCAGCCATGAGCAGGGTCCTGCAATGGTACCACGCAGACAGTCGCCCATGGGTTCTCGTGGGGGCATCCGTGGCCGTACTGCCTCTGGCCGATGTGCCCAAGGAGGTATGTCAACCTCCACTATGTTTTGGACTGTTATGCAGGCACAGGCTCGTATGGAAAGGTACACCAGACAGGGTCTGAGGGAGCTGACAGCATGTCACACAGCCATGACAGATGGCATGCGTGACATTGCGAATGCTATTCGTAATTTCACAGATGTCGTTGACAGACGTTGTGGGGACATACAACAGCTGCTCCACAACCAGATGTCCATGGGACAGGGTGATGGTGTATGTTTGTGGCGTCGACGTGGCCGTATGCTGGCAACAGCACCAGCTGGCAGTCACCGCGGACGACAACAGGCCCACTCATGCACCTCAAGTGCCAGCAGCAGCCCCAGCAATGCTGGGTTAGTGCTGTCATCAGGACGCCCCAGGAGACCACGTGCACATGGCTCTGGTCAGTCCCAACAGGGAACTTTGTCCAGTCAATACACACCCACTTCCGATGACAGTACCCAGTCTGGGTTAGTACCGGATACAGTCCGTAGCACCCCTGCCAGGCACAGGTACCGTGTCCGTGCCCACAGACACTGATCTGGATGACCTGACAGGTGCAGTCTGTGGCTGTCCAAAAAACCCTGTACATGGCAGCCATTATGTGGGACTGTGTGCATGCTTACACACATGCAGAAATTTAACACCTAGGGCAAACACATACACACACACACTGCACCAACACTGGTCCACCCTGTACTGCTGCCCCTCATAAACACACATACACACACATGTCAATTGGTGGTACCAGTGGCTGGCTTGGGCATACCTAACCCACACCCTGTGCATATGATGACAATGTGCCACCTCCTGCATACTACAACATCAGTGCAGGAAAAGGTAAACACGTTGCTGATGCACAGGGTGACTACATAGATGTGTATAAGTAGTAACATGTTGGTAACTGTTCACTGTTCCACTATGATTGTGTGTATATCCCAGCATTCCTGCTGCAGTAACTGTATGAATGTCCTGAATTGTTATCTGCACCCATACTACTTACCAAAGTGTACCAGCTGCACACCATCACATGCTACCATTGACTATGGGAATGTGCATCATGTGCTGTATTGTAGATTCAGCTATATGTATCTGTTCTGTCAAACATGCATTTACACACACCCTGCTACCCCCACACATGCACACGCTTACCTGCCATTTCCATTATTTATTACCCTACATGAGTAGCTGTCAACACATGACAGGTACACATTTGAAAAGTGCACTATTTGGATTACTACCGATTTCCTCTTCTCTACCTGTACTCACAGGGTGCAGGCAACCTCATTAGTTTAAAAGTGTAATGTGCATCAGGTACTGTGGTTCCCTGATTGCCACATCCAACATGTTTTCCATACGGAAATGCACACACACAAACATCCCACATCCACACACTTGCCACATTCAGGTTTCAAAACACTATCTAGGTATGTTCTGGTATGTGTGTGTTACAGTAGCATGTAGCACTATACTGAGTACTGGCAGTTGTCTGTTGTCATGTTGTTTGTATAGGGTGCTGTCAACATCACTGTTTGTTAAGGGAAATGTGCACCCTGCAGTGCGTAGCCCCATTTGGCAAAAGCCACATCCCACCCCCAGCATTGTGCACACACACTAACCCCACTCACACTAAAACACATACTTTCCATTTGCAAGATTCAAACTCCTACCTAACTGTGCTATGACACTAGAGACAGACACATTAGCAGAGTGCGCCATTTGCATTACTGGGAGAAATCCTTTCTAATGTTGTACTTAGAGGGTGCTGACATCATCTGTGTTTAGGAAGAGGGATGTGCACCCTGTAGTGTGTTCTCCCAGTTGGCAAAAGACACTTTTCCTTCACAGCATTATGCACACACACAAACCCCACTCACATACATTCCCTTGTGCAGGATTCAAACCCCTACCTAGCTATGTTATGACACTAGAAACAGATGCATTAGCAGAGCACGCTATACGAATTACTGGGAAGCTTTAATTCAGGTAATGTAGTTATAGAGTGCTGACATCATCAGTGTTTCAAAAGGGGAATCTGCATCCTGTTGTGTACTTTCACAGTTGCTAATAGGGGCATTTCCTGCACACACATAGATGTGTTTGAGGTTTGCATATGTGGGGGATCCAGTACTCCAGTGTGATTAGTATATGGTTCGATTGCAACAATGAGGGATATACTTCAAGTGGTGAGCATTTTGTACTCATGTTTGTGATGGTCAGTTCTAGTATATTTTCCCCTCCTGTGGGAATGTTGACTACTTGTTCCATAGCTAAAGAGTTTCTGAACTATGGGAACCCTAGAGCTTGGGTATTGTGGCTTGAGTAATGTTCACAGTCTATGTTTGGGTAGTTGAAGTCACCCAGTATGATGGTGTTTGCAGAGAAATCTATACTCTCCTGTGTCTTCATGAAGGCTGTGTGGGATTCCTGAGTTTGAGAGGGTGATGTAAGAGCTCCTCTGTGTCTCTTTTCATGTGGTCCAGGGAGGTACGTCTCAGGTTGTTCATACCAGCATGGACAATGACTGCCTCATACTTGTACTTGCTGTGGAGTGACCTGAGTGCTTGTGTTATGTGGCACATTCTATCACCCGACAGGTAGCTAAATGTGACTCTCACCTTGCTCAGTCTGGAGAGTGGGACGTCAGTGTGTCTGACTATGGCATCACCTATTATAGGTGTGTCACACATTGTGTTTGGCCTTATGGGCTGTGCCTGTTAAGAACACTGACTTTGTGAGGTCTGTGTTGCTTGTGATATGTGTTCATGTGGGATGCAGCGTGTCTGGCCATGTCATTTCTGTCCGTGGTCTGGTAAGTATCACCTTTGGTGACATAGGTATTCATATGTCAGCTGGTGAGCATTTGCAGTGTTACCTACTGAAAGTGGTACAGCTTGTTTGTTGTACAATAGACTACATGCAGCCCTGCTTACAGTAGCTATGTTTGCATGCATGTTTCCTTGCAGTTACCCTGGAATACTGATCCGACCTGCCATGCAGAGTTACACAGCTTCTGTGGACTCCTAGTGACATCTGCATAGCTTACTATATGTATGTTCATGTCTCACTTGACAGAATGTCACTGTTTCTCCTGTTCACATGTACGTTGCCTGTGACACTTTGCATATGACTTACCTGGCATCTGTCCACATGAGCAGTCATATATGCCACTGCAGGACTCTAAACCTGATGATGCACACACTCAAAACATTCCTCAGCACGGAGAACATCGTTATCTATGCAGTAATAGATACCAGATTCAGGGCTACCAACAGCACCCCAGCACTACCAATTTATACCTCATACCATGCTTTTCAGGCCCAAAACTTGCACAAAACCACAAAAGGAGGGGGTGTATTGATATTCATCCAAGATACCCACACCTCCATGTTGGTGGCAAAGCACCAAACATCAGAGACTATCCATATGCAAGTAACAATGGGTAAAACTGCCTTCCAGTTTATAGCCTGCTACAGACCGCCCTCACAAACACAAGAACCACACTTGGCCTTCCTGAAAACAGTTGGAAATATGTAGGCCTGTCCATACACCATTATATTGGGTGAGTTAAACTACCCAAACATAGACTGGGAGCATGACTGTAGCTGCAACACCCTAGCCCAAAGATTACTAGAATTTATATACCAAAATGCTATGGAACAACTTGTTACCACTCACACAAGAGGGGAAAACATACTGAACCTGATCATCACCAACATGGGGACTCTATGCTCCATACCAAAAGTGTATCCCTCACTGGTAAGATCAGACCATAAACTAATCTCACTGGATATTCACATCCCAAGGCCACCCCCTGCACAGAAGAATACAGTCAACAACTCATGTAAAGCAAGTTCACACTCCTCATAAATGATGTGGAAACCTTCAAAGCCCCCAGGCCTGTTGAAAATATGGACCAGACTGTAGATACCTGTATAAAGGCATTCTATGGACACCTTCAGGAATGCATGGAACATGCAATCCCAAATAAAAGCAAGACCCAATCCCCCAAAGGCAGACGTCCTGTGTGGTGGACACCAGCCATAAACAAACTATACAATAGAAGGATGAAGCTACTAAATGATACAACAAACTCCCAAAATGTGAAGGCATCACTGATGAGTATTAGAAGAAAACTACAGGCACTCATAAAATTGTCTAAGGCCATCTTTGAGAGAAAATTCCACAAGACACTGAGGATAATCACAAGGCTTTCTTTAGTTATGTTAGGAACCTGGGTGGTAATTCCCAGATATGCTCAGAGGTAGTCCAAAATGTCAAAAGAAATACCAAACACACAGACATTGCCAACATCCTAGTGGACAGGTTCACTGCTAACTTCTCCCCCCCTCCACACCAAAAGGGCAAATATTTCTCCCAGCAGAGTGCTGCCCCCCCCTGACATCTCAGATGCTCAGGTAAGAGCTGCCCTCTCCAAAGCAATAAACACTGCATCAATGGGACCAGACAGTGTCCCAGGCTGTGTCCTACATGAACTCCAAGAAGAGCTACACCCAGACATAACACTACTGTTCAATCCCAGCCTTACTACACAATATGTGGCCAAAGAGTGGCGTACAGCAACAGTGGTCCCTCTACATTTAGGTGGTGCCTTAACGGATCCTGGACACTATCACCCCATAAGTCTGAATAGCTTGGTCAGCAAAGCTATGGCAAGGATCATCATGAACCTCATAAATATAGCTATTGGGGACCTACAGACACTGTATCATACACAGTTTGGCTTTGTTAATGGCAGATCCTGCCTCTCAAACCTGTTTGATTTCTTTGAAACAGTCACCAAGGCCACTGTCAAGGGGAAGGTGGTCTACACAGCCTACCTGGACCTTGCATAGGCCTTTGATACAATACCCCACTTGTGCATTCTAGGGAAGCTCACCAGTGTACATATTAACCCCTATGTCACTACATATATTGCACAGTGGCTCAAGGGCAGAACACACATGGTTAGAATTGCTGGAGCCATGTCAGCCTCAAAACCAGTTACAAGTGGTGTCCCACAAGGCTCAGCCCTGGGATCTGTCTTGTTCAGTATATATTTATCAGAGGTACAGGCCAACATGGAAGGACTGTGGCTGAGCAAGTCGCAGATGACTGCAAACTGGACGCCATAATCAACTCTCCAGCCAACACACGCATCCTCCAAAAGGGCCTCTTAGAAACAGACGACTTGTGCCACAGCCATGGCCTCAAGCTGAATGCCAAAAAGTGTATAGTCATCCCCTTTGGCAAAAACAAAGTGACCACAAAGTACACCATATGTGTTAATCCATTAAGTACAGAAGAAGGAATTATGGACCTTGGGGTACACAAGTTGATAGCATTCTCTCATTTGACAACCACATGGCCAAAGTGGTTAGAAAAACATTTTATATAGGCCACCTCATCATGAAGGGATTCACATGTAGATCAGGGGAGGACATTGTGCCTCTTTACTCATCCCTCATCATGCCCATAATTGACTACAATGCCCCTGTTGGCATGCACCTTACCAGACACCTGCAGCAACTGGAAAGACCACAAAAGTACCTCAACAAGAGGATCAAAGGGCTCAAACAGATGCCACATACTGACTGGTTAAAGAAACAGCAGCTCTACTCAGTGGCATACTGCCTCTTCATAGGCAATCTGTGCCTGACATATAAAGCCATGTCAAACCCTGACTTAATGGTCATGCTGCACCTCAGAATATCCAAATCCCATCAAGCTACATGCTGGAAAGACTTGAACCTCAGGAGTGATATACATAGGACATACTGGAGGGACACATTCATAACTAGAGGCTCCCTTCACTCTGGAATATTATCCCAATACAGGTTAGGCAGAGTCACTCAGTGACTGTCTTCAAGAGGAATATTAATGACTGGATGGGACATTGTAGGTTTACCCTGGGTATCTCTTATGTGTCACTGTTAGACAGAGGCACAGTATACTAACCTTGGAAAAGGGCATAGCAAGATAGATTTACAATGCATGGTGAAAGCCACACACATTCTGGCTAGGTTTATAAATGCCCTAGGGCAAATAGCCTAGTATGAACCTATGAACCTATGTATCTTGTTCACCATTGGCCCTATGTGCTGTTAATCACCAATGCAATCTCAATACTATGGTAGCATGTGCAAAGGTCAGTTGTCAGTCACCTCTATGGTATAGTTGTGGAATATGTGAGTCATGTAGTAATGTCACAGCTGCCACATGTACACAGTCAACCCTATCCCCTACCTATGGATGTACAACACATGTATGAGATGGCAACACATAGCCAAACTGTGGACTAAGCACTCTGAACCCAGTACTGGCATAACCTGTCAGGTGGCATGAAATACTACAGTGGCTGCAATACCAGTCTGATGTAGACCTACACTGACAGCAATACAAGCACGGGAACACACCGGGCCATTCGTGGAGCCTAAGAATGGCATCCTGCCTGAGTGGCAGACACCTCTGCAGCTGGCACACAGGCATACGTTAGGCCTGAACACAGCACACATAACACATAGCACACAAATCCTGTGTGCCAAACAAGCACAGTCTGTACAGCTATACAACACTCCTGCTGCAGTTGTGTTAGGTACTTTTATTGTCCGGTACAGTGAGGTCATGGTCACCAGGCTGGACAAGGTGAAGGTCATAGTGATATGCTCATGGGGCACTATGGTCCACCACATAACACAAGCATACAGGTCAGTCAGATGCATGGACACATATGACTCAGTCATTGTCCATGCCACTACAGCTGACATGTGATGTCCCTCACTGGAATACATGATAGGGAACATGGAAGGGCTCACTGAGCAAGTGGCACAGGCTGGTAGAACCCTGACCTTGGTTGGCATCATACCCTCACCAGGAATGCTGACATATTACTGAATGCTAATGAATTACTGTAGCTACAACACCCTAGCTGAAAGGTTCTTAGCATGCAGTCACTGCATTGCTATGGAGCAACTTCTTACCACTCCCACAACAGGTGAAAACATGTAGCACCTGTTCATCAACAACATGTAGACTATATGCCCCAGACCAGGTGTGTATCCCTCACTGCTAGGTTGATAGCATCTACATCTCACACTGTATATACACATCCCAGATGCAGCACCTGCACAGAAGACCACAGTCATAATGTTACCCAGTGCAAATACCATGTATTCACATGTGGCAGGCTCACACATGGTAACTATTGAAGGTCACAGGTACATATGTGTATTTGGCACACACATACATCATGTGTGCATTGCCATAACTGGTTTAATCGATGTCATGCATTATTGTGAGAAACAACCCGCACACATGGGCATTCTGTGTGAGCAAAACACACGTGACATGTCTGGAATCAAAAGCCATAAATAATTGTGCTATTGTTTACAAAGGGGTATGTGCATCCTGTAGTGTGTTTTCCCAGTTGCCAAAAGGGATGCTTCTTTCATACAGACTTATACACACACTAACCCCCCTTCCCACACACTTGGCGGATTCAAACCCCTACCCAACTATGTTATGACACTAGAGATGGACGCATTAGCGGAACACACTATTCGCATTACTGGGAGATGTCCTTTCTCCTGATATACTTATAGGGTGCTGACATCATCAGTGTTTAGAAAGGGGAATGGGCATCCTGTGGTGTGTTTTCACAGTTGCCAAAAGAGATGTTTCTTTCATATACATTTACACACACACTAACCCCCCTTCACACACACTTGCCACTTGCTGGATTTAATCCCCTACCTAACTATGTTATGAAACTAGAGACAGACACATTAGCTATTTGCATTACTGAGATTTCCTTTCTCCTGATATACTTATAGGGTGCTGACATCATCAGTGTTTAGAAAGGGGAATGGGCATCCTGTGGTGTGTTTTCACAGTTTCCAAAAGGGATGTTCTTTTCGTACACACACACTAACCCCCCTTCACACACACTTGCTGGATTCAAACCCCTACCTAACTATGTTATGACACTAGAGATGGATGCATTAGCAGAGCGCACTATTTGCATTACTGGGAGATTTCTTTTCTCCTGATATACTTATAGGGTGCTGACATCATCAGTGTTTAGAAAGGGGAATGGACATCCTGTGGTGTGTTTTCACAGTTGCCAAAAGAGATGTTTCTTTCATACACATTTACACACACACTAACCCCCCTTCACACACACTTGCCACTTGCTGGATTTAATCCCCTACCTAACTATGCTATGAAACTAGAGACAGACACATTAGCTATTTGCATTACTGAGATTTCCTTTCTCCTGATATACTTATAGGGTGCTGACATCATCAGTGTTTAGAAAGGGGAATGGGCATCATGTGGTGTGTTTTCACAGTTGCCAAAAAGGGATGTTCTTTTCATACACATTTACACACACACTAACTCCCCTTCACACACACTTGCTGGATTCAAACTCCTACTTAACTATGTTATGACACTAGAAATGGACACATTAGCAGAGCGCGCTATTTGCATTACTGGGAGATTGCCTTTCTCCTGATATACTTATAGGGTGCTGACATCATCAGTGTTTAGAAAGGGGAAAGGGCATCCTGTGGTGTGTTTTCACAGTTGCCAAAAGGGATGTTCCTTTTATACACACTTACGCCCCTTCACACACACTTGCTGGATTCAAACCCCTACCTAACTATGACATGACACTAGAGACGGACGCATTAGTAGAGCGCGCTACTCACATTACTAGGAGATTTCTTTTCTCCTGATATACTTATAGGGTGCTGACATCATCAGTGTTTAGAAAGGGGAATGGGCATCCTGTGGTGTGTTTTCACAGTTGCCAAAAGTGATGTTCCTTTCATACACACACACTAACCCCCCTTTACACACACTTACCGGATTCAAGCCCCTACTTAATTATGCTATGACACTAGAGACGGGCACTTTAGCAGAGCGCGCTATTCACATTATTGGGTGATTTCCTTTCTCCTGATATACTTATAGGGTGCTGAAATCATCAGTGTTTAGAAAGGGGAATGGGCATCCAGTGGTGTGTTTTCACAGTTGCCAAAAGGTATGCTCCTTTCTTACACACTAACCCCCCTTCACACACACTTGCTAGATTCAAACCCCTAACTAACGATGTAATGACACTAGAGACAGATGCAGTAGCAGAGCGGGCTATTCGCATTAGTGGGAGCTTTCCTTTCTCCTGATATACTTATAGCGTGCTGACATCATCAGTGTTTAGAAAGGGGAATGAACATCCTGTGGTGTGTTTTCCCAGTTGCTAAAAGGAACATTTCCCTCACACAGACTTGCACACAGACCAACCACAATCACCCACACACACACACTCTAGATAAGCTGTCATTCCCTAGGGCAAACAACCTAGTGTTGACCTCTACACCCATATGTTTAACTGTCAGATGCACATTATTTGGTGCTGATAGCAGTGTTTGCAGGTCTTTATTGCCATAACATTTCCTGTTTGTATGAACAACTTGTGTATCTGTGGAAGATATTTGCATATGGGGGAAATCCACTATATCTTGTATGTCTCTGTAGTCATTTAAGTGTGAGCACTGGTCAGATTGCTATAATGTTGTTGGTTACTTGAATAACACGTACATATACCAGATATATGTGGCAAAATGCTAAACTGATATTTGGACTGTGTGTGTGAGCATGCCCAGTTCAGCCTTCCCATGGCATGTTGTGTGAAAGATGTCTCATTTATCAAAGTGTGTGAGCATGCCCAGTGTGAGCTTTCCATATGTTGAACTCTGCAGCCCATCACATTTGTGGATGAGTGTGAACTTCAACAAATATCTCCTGTTTATGGTTGTGTGTTCTGTGTCATGTTGTGTAGTTACTGCCCAAATGCTTTTTCTGTGAACACAACAGGGATTATACTGTGCCTGCAGGTTTTGCATGGGATACTTTGCATACAATTGTCAACATCCGTTCATACTGACCTAACACTGTAGTACTGTATAGTGTAGTGGTTCACTACTTTCACTCTGGTGGACAGTATCCTGGGCTTTAGTCCTATCACTGCTTTACATTTCCATAGTGAGCACAACAGCCTGGTTAGGGTCCAGTTGTGCACATCTGACCATGTTGCATTATGTTCAGATATTAACTACTTACAACAGCCTCGTCCAACATCAGTAGTGTATTCCACAACATAGGTGTACATTGGCAAACACTACCGATGTGCCCTAGGCCATTTCTAATGCTAGTCAGAGAGTGTGTTTGTCCTTCAACACATTGTAAGTGTAGTTTGCCATGACATATGTCATGTTTAGTATACTGTGCCTCTGTCTACCCGTGACATAACAGTGATACCCAGGGTAAACCTACCATCTCCCATCCACTCATTAAGATTCCTGTTGAGGAGAATCAACGAGTGACTCTATGGATAACCTGTACTGATAGTTTACTCATGCGTGGGGGTGGCTTTTGTGTTATGGATAATGCCGTACAGCTTGTCCTATGTATGTCAGTTATGGGGTTCAGGTCCCTCATGTGCATAGCTCACTGCCATTCAGATTGTACAAGGTGTAGCATGTTCATTGATTCCAGCTTGGACATGGCTTTCTACATCAGGCACAGCTTGTGTCTGGGTGGCCAGCATGGCAGTGTGTGGAGTTGCACTCTGTTTAATCAGGCAACACATTACATCTGTTCAAGCTCTTTGATACTCCTGGTGAGGTACTGTTGTGGACTTTACAGTTGATGGAGGTGTCTGCTGAGGTACACCCCACAGGGGCTGTTGTAGTCAATTGTAACGCTGATGAAGGATAACTGCAGAACCACAATGACCTCCCCTTATCTAGATGTCATAACCTTCATGATTAGGTTGGTATATGGATTGTTTCTGTTAACACTACAGCTACATGTTTGTCCAATGCAGGATATCTATCACCTTGTGTACCTAGGTCTGTCATTACATGTTAAGTATGTAATGGGTTAACACCTATGTGGTAATTGGTGGTCACTTACTGTATATCCACAGAGGTTGACTATACAGTTTTCTCCA
This sequence comes from Protopterus annectens, assembly GCF_019279795.1. Lineage (NCBI taxonomy): Eukaryota > Metazoa > Chordata > Ceratodontiformes > Protopteridae > Protopterus > Protopterus annectens. The sequence goes on along the minus strand of NC_056743.1, from coordinate 1,647,230,629 downwards.
TTTAACTTGCTGACATGGCTATGGCACCAGTTGTCTGTTTCTATGTGGCCCTTTTGTGGGATGCTTGTGTCAGCTGGAGTGTCAGATATGTTGGGCAGTTTGTAGTCCTCTGCAAACATGTTCAGGCACAGTCCTTACATGTTGGCCTGTACCTATGGGGCATATATACCAGACGGGGAAGGTCTCAGGACCAAGCTTTGTGGGATACCTGTTATATGTGGTTTGTAGTCTGACATGGCTGCAGCATGTCTGACCATGTCAGTTCTGTCGTTGGTCTGGTTTGCAACCCCTCTAGTGACATAAGGGTGTATATATAAGCTGGTGTGCATATCTATATTGAACACGTAGGGTATTGTATGGAAGGCTTTGCAAGGTCCAACTACGCTGTGTGGACCACATTGCCCATATCAGTGACCTCAATTACTGTTTCAACTGAGTCACACATGTTTAGGGGCAGGGTCTGCACTTAATAAACCCACACTGGGTAGGGTCGGGTGTCAATAGATCCCCAATATCTTTATGTCTGCGGTACATGCTGATCCTTTCCATAGCTGTGCAGACCAAGCTTCTCATGTTTCTGTGGTGGTTGTTTTTAGTATCCATTCAGGCGACACCTTTCTTGAGAACGACCACTGTTGATATACACTGCTCTTTGGGTACATATCCTGTGGTAAGGCTGACATAATGTCAGGGAGGCAGCAGTCTGCTGGGAAAGATATTTTGCATTATGGGGGGGGGGGGTTTGCACTGCACCTGTCAGGATGTATGTTGGCAATATGTGTGTGTGTTTGGTATGTTGTTTGTAATATTTGTGTGATCCAGAGCATATCTGGGAATTCACAACACGTTTCCTAGCATCAGTTGCAGCAGCCTTGGGATTATCCTTAGTGTCCTGTACAATTTGTATCATAATAGGTTCATAGGTTCATACTAAGCTATCCACCCTAGGGCATTTGTAAGCCTAGCCACAGTGTGTGTGGCTTTTGCCACCCCTTGCTATGTGAATATTATGGCCATTTATGATTTACAGAGCTGTGCCTCTGTCTGGACATGACACAGCAAAGACCCCCAGTGTACATCTACAATTATCCATCCATTTTGTCAACTTCCTGTTGAAGAGTGTCAGTGAGGGGCTCTGCCTAACATGGAGTGGGATTCTGTTCCAGGGTGTGGGGAGCCTCTGGGTTATGTATCTGTCCCTCCAGCACATCCTATTTCATTATGTGTTGAGGTTGACATCTCTCACTCACACAGCTCCGATGGCTTTGAGTTTTCTGGGGTGGAGCATGTCCATTACTTCTGTGTTGGACATGGACTTGTACAACAGACATACAATGCCTCTGTGTAGGCTGTATGTGACTGCATTCAGCAGTGGTGTCTACAGCCAGGCAGCATATGGCATATATTTGAGACCCTTTCTAACTCTTGGTGAGGTACCTTTGAGGTCTTTCTAACTGCTGCAGGTGCCAGGTAATGTACATCCCAAATGAGGCATTGTACTACATTATGGGTCTGATAAGGGAACAGTATAAGGGCACAATGACCTTTGTTGACGTAGATGTGACTCCTTTCATGATACAGTGTCCAATATAGACAGTCTTCCTAGCCAGATTGGCAATGTGACTGTCACATAACAGGTTACTGTCCACTTGTGTCACTAGGTCCCTGATTACTCCTTCCATACATAACGGTTTACCACCTATGTGGTAATTTGTGTGTACCTTGTTTTGTATTTGGTGGTACATTCATACTGTCCACTGTCTTCAGGACAGCGGGTGGGGTTCCTGTGTGTGAGAGTGTGGTCTGTAGCATGCTACAGACTGTACAGCAGTCTTGCCTATGGTTAGTTGCACATGGGTGGACTGCAATGACATAAGCATTGTCAGTTAACTGGACGTATAGGTGTCTGTGCTGAATATGGATACTCACCCTCCTTTTATGTTTTGTTCCAGGTTTTGTGGCCATAACACATGATATGTGGTATTACCTGGTAGTGCTGGTGTGCTGTCATGAGGCTTGCAGCAGGTTTCTATCACTGGACAGACATCAATGTTCTCCATACCGGGGAGGGCCTCAGGAGCATGCATATTGAGGTTCACACGTCTGGCATTGATCAGCATTGCCCTTCTGTTTCTTTCCAGTTTTGTTTTCTATGGTGGTGGGTTAGTCTTTTCGGCCTTGCCTACGAAAGGATCTCTGTAGGTTGCAACAGCCTTAGGCAATATCCAGACGCCCATGGGTAACAGGTGCAAGCCATCCCTGGAACAGCAGCATGTCTCACTATGTAGTCACCTATTACAACTGTGTCAGGCATGTTGTTTCTCCTTCTGTCCTGTGACTGTTTGGCACACCAGCTTTGTGTACTATGTGTTACATGTGCTATGTCTGGAGGTTGTTTTATTGGGTGTCTGCTTTGGAGGCTTGTGTTGGTGTTGTGTGTTTGTAATTAGGGTCTCTGGGAATGTTTTTGTGTTTATGTGTTTGGTTTACAGTCGTTGTAGGTCTATGTGGGACTGGGTTTGTGGTGTATGTGGTTACCTTCTCCTCCTGACTAGTTTTGACAGTACTGATTTGGGGGTGCTCAGGCTCTGGTTTGGCTACCTGGTTGCGTCTATCACATATATTTGTATTTATTGGGGTGAGTTGTTGTTGTGTGTGTACTTGGGACAGGTGTCACATTGCCTCTGGATTCACAGATTCTACTTGTTTTGCCTGGCCTTAGTGGATTGTATGTGTGGACACATTTTATTGCCATGCTAGTGATCACTGATTACTTCACTTTTTATGTTTGATCTATCATGTGGTAGCTTCCTCATTCTCTTCAATGGTTTGGTAATTGCTGGAGTCCAGCATGCCAGATGCCTGGGTGTATGGCATTGTGTCTTGTTGTTATTTGTGATTGCAGACTCCAAGCACTCTTGGCTGTGTTCATGGAATGCCTGTATAACATGTTCTGCAGTGTGTCCCATATTCTGGACTTGCACAGGGCCTTTCATGGATTCCACATTGGTTTGTAGGGGTGCAAGCTATGCTTTATACATGTGTTTCACTGTGGTATTCTGGCCAGGGACTGGGGTCGGGATTTGTAACTACAGTGTGATTACTCTATGGTCTGGTCTTACCAGTGAGGGATACACTTCTCATCTTGACATCCAGTAGACGTATTTCTGATTATCACATCCAGTATGCTTACCCCTCTTATGGAAGTGTTACATTTTGCATGTCCATTTTGTTTGATGGATTCTGGGAAATTTTCTACAAATGTGTCGGTGCTAGTATAATACAAAGAGTATAGTGACAAACTTCTCAAAAGCTGACTTCAGACTTCTTCAGACTGAGATGGTATCCTTTAAGCCCACTGGGCCAGTGGAAACCACAACACACAATGGTGACTCCTTCACAAACGCTTTCTACGGACATCTCCAAGAAAGCATGGACCATGCAATCACAAATAAAACCAAGACCCTCTCCACCAAGGGAAAGTGCCTGTCTGGTGGACCCAAGCCATAAATGAACTGTATCACAAAAGAAGGATACTAATGCAAAACAGAGCTAAATCTCCTAAAGGGAAGGCAGCTGTGATCAGCACTAGTAAAAAGCTACATTCTCTCATAAAGACATCCAAGGTCAACTTTGAGACAAAAATCACCAAAGACAATAAAGATAACCACAATGCCTTCTTCAATTATGTCAGAAACCTGGGTGGGAACCCTCAGATATGCTCAGAGTAAGTACACAACAGCATAAATTTCAGTGACCCGACAGATATTGGCAACATTCTGGCAGACAGGTTCAGTGCAATTTTCTCCTTCCCTCACCCCAAAAAGACGATAGTTATCACAGATGAATGTAACCTCACTGTCATCTCAGATGTCCATGTGAGAGCCGCACTCAGCAAAGACAAAAACACAGCATCAATGGGACCTGATGGTATCCCCAGTTGCGTGCTACTTGAACTCCAAGAGGATCTAAAGCCGTATATAAAAATGATATTTAACCTTAGCCTTGCTACAGGATATGTACCTGAACACTGGCATACAGCAACAGTGGTCCCACTCCACAAAGGAGATGCCTCCACAGACCCTGGGAACTACCACCAAACAAGCTTAACCAGCCTTGTCTGCAAAGCTATGGAAAGAGTCATTATGGAGCTCTTAAACAGAGACATTGGTGACCTACAGACTCTTGATCCCACCCAGTTCAGCTTTGTAAAGGGCAGATCCTGCCTTTTGAACCTAGTTGACTATTTTGAACTGTCAGAAGGGCCATTGATGAGGGCTAAGCGGTCCACACAGCCTACCTGCACTTGGCTAAGGCCTCTGACACAATACCCCACTCAGGCATCATAGACAAGCTCAACAGCTGAAATATAAATCCATATGTCACAGGATAGGTTGCAAAATGGCTAAAAAACAGAACCCATAAAGTCGACATTGCAGGTGCCTTGTCATATTCAAAGCCAGTCACAAGTGGTGTCCCACAGGGATCTGTCTTGGGACCCCTCTTATTTGGCATTTACTTTTCAGATGTGAAAGCAAACATAGGAGGGTTGTGGCTGACACAGTTTGCAGATGACTGCAACCTAGGCACCATAGTGAATACATCAGCCGGCACACACATCCTACAGAATGCCCTCACAAAAACAGATAGCTGGTGCCAGAATCATGGCCTGAAACTGAATGCAACTGATGTGTAGTCATCCCCTTTGGGAGGAACAAAGTACCCACAAATTAACACATAGACAGCAACCCACTGAGCACAGAAAAAAAAAATCAGACACCTGGGGACCCATGTAGATAGTGACCTCTTGTTTGACACCCATGTTGCCAAAGTGGTTAGAAAGACTTTCTATCTTACCCACCTTATCATGAAGGGTTTTCCATCCAGATCAAAGGAGGTCATTGTACCCCTATACTTCTCCCTTATCAGGCCCATGATTGAATACAAAGCCCCATTTGGTATGTACCTCACCCAGCACTTGCAACAGCTGGAGAGACCCCAAAAGTACCTTACCAAGAGGATCAAGGGTCTACAACACATGTCATATGCTTCCAGACTAAAGAAAATCCAGCTCTATTCAGTAGCATACTGCCTACTTACAGGTGACCTATGCCTGACATACAAGACCATGTCCAATCAGGATTTGGTGGACATGCTCCAGTCCAAGCAATCCAAATCCACCAGAACCATGAGAGCTAAAGATTTGAACCTCAGCACATACATGTATAGGACATGCTGGAGAGACAGATTCATAACTTAGAGGCTTCTCACACTCTAGCACAGAATCCCAGTTCATGTTAGACAGAGTCCCTCACTGACTCTCTTCAAGAGAAATCTGGACAAGTGGATGTGAGATCGTAGGTTTACCCCAAGGGTCCTCCCTGTGTCACTACTAGACAGAGGCACAGTCAATTAATTTGATTAAGTAAAGGGGTCATAATGTGTCACTACTAAGTCAGAGGTACAATATTCGGAATCTATTCTGTACACTTATTACCCCTATAAGGGGTGGCAATAGCCACATCACTATGGCTAGGCTTATAAATGCACTAGGACAGATAGCCTAGTAGTAAACTATGAAACTATGAAACTATGGTGTATGTGTAGGTATTTTCAGTCAAGCAATATAATGTGGTTTGGGGGGCTTGATATCTTCATGTATTCCAACATAGGCCTGGTGCAGTTCCTGCTATTAGGACAGTGGTCTGCAGCAAGCTATATAGTGGTAGGCAGTTTTAGCCATTGGTATTTGACCATGGCTAATCCATGCTGCTTCTTGTTGTGGTACCAACATGGGGGTGTGGTTATCCATGACATTTATTGCTAGTCACCCTCGTTTTGTAGCTTGTTCCATGTTTTGCAGCTGTACATCACTGTATGAGGTGTGACCTGGTAGTGTTAGGGTGATGATGTGGGCTTTGACCCAGTTTTCTATTACAGCACTGATATCTACATTCTCTATACTGTGTGCATTTACACTGCATGCATCTTGCTGTTTATACTTCTGGCATTGGGTAGCATTACATCTAGGTTCCTATCCCTTGTGGTACCTATGAAGGTGGGTTTGTGATTTTGTGGTTCATGATTGGTGAGGGTGGATGTTAGTCAGGGTCCTCAGGTGTGCATATGGTACATGGTGTTACATTACTTAACACATGGCATTCATGCCTCAGGTGGTGCTGCAGGGCTGCCTCTGTCGGATGCACATACTACACTCCCTGTACATGTTTGGAAGCAGGTTGTGTCATGTTAGGCGTCCCTGTTACTATATGAGTGAGTCGGAGGGTGTATCAGTCCCAGTGTTCCTACTGAGCCAGTGTATGTGCTATGCGTTGCCTCTTTGCCAAGGCCAGGGCATACTGGGCACGCCTCCTTCTGCCTACTGGGGCAAGGTCAGGTTGTTCCTCCTCCGAGTCACTCTCTGCCTGTGGTGGCCTTGGCAATGGTGGGGGTATGTTTGGCCCAGCCCTATGCTGGTCCTGCTGCAGCTGTTTCCGCAGGATCAGATTATGTAGCATAGCACATATCATGATCATTTGGGTACATGTAGTTGGTGTGTACTGCAAGGCTCCACCAGATATGTCCAGACACCGGAACCGTGACTTGAGCAGCCCAAACACACGCTGTATGACATTACGTGTTTGTGCGTGTGCCTCATTATGGCATTCCTGTTCAGGTGTGTGTGCATTTCTGATGGGTGTCATCAGCCACGGCTCAAGTGCATAACCTGCATCCCCCACTAGGTGTCCGTGTGGGAAGTCCCCACTGGCAAATGATTGGTACAGCTGCGTCAGATGCCAGATGTGGGAATCGTGGTAGCTCCCAGGGCAGCCAGCACACACCTTCATTATTATGCCCTAGGCATCACACACGACCTGGCAGTTGATGGAGGGGAATCCCTTGCAGTTAATATAGGCTCTACCCCACTCACCGGCTGGTGCTTTGATGCTTATGTGCGTGCAGTCTATTGCACCCAGTACCTCAGGGTATCCCGCTATTTGCTGGAAGAGATGCATATTGCTGGCCACAACCTCACGGGCATTAGGGAAATATACATGATCACTGACATGTGCTGACATGGCATCCAGGAACTGGTGCAATACCCTGGAGGCTGATGCCTGTGATATCCCCATCATATCACCAGTTGGTCTCTGGAAGGTACCTGTTGCTAGTATTCTTAGGCCAACACATACCTTGGTTTCCACTGGGATGGGTTCCCCTCTGTTGGTTCTGTGTGTGAGACGTGGCCTGCACAGCTCAACAATTTGCTGCAGAAGGTTTCTGTCCACTCTGTAGCGCTCTACTATCTCCAGCTCATGTAACCCATGGTAGGTGACCCTGGGCCTGTATACTCTTCTCCTTCTCCTCACTCCGGGTTGTCTGTCAGCATCTGCATTGTCACCACCCTCAGCAATTCGCCTATGCCTGATTATAACAGCTATGGCAGCCCCTAGCATTTCTGCTCTGAGTTCAGCTTTTTCAGTTTTCAATTCTGATAACTTACTCCTTTCTTGCAGTATCTCTTGAGAGAAACACCCTGCACTGCTGTTTGCAGTGTTTTAAGTGCTGGGTTGGGCTTCTAGTCTGCCTGTGCAATTGCCTGCTTCTAATTGTTATCACCAATTAACTCCAGCAGTATTCTCTGACAGCTTCCTTGTAATCTGGTTGTTTCCTTTTTCCTCTCTGTTTCCTCAGGGGGAGCAATGTGCACACCAGCATAAGCACGCTCACAGTGACTTAAACGCACGCACACATACTTACACGGTTTGGACTTGGCTGATTCATGGTAAAACGCGCGCACACAGCCTTATACATCAGGCAACAGGCTTCCTGATGTTTACATTGCCTTACACACGTGCACGCCCACGCAAACCGTTTTAAACGGTTTGCGACACGCTCCCACATGGTGAACCTGCCTTACATGCATGCATACGCGCGCATGCATGTATATCAAGAAATTTTGAGTGTAGGGATAGTGTACACCCTCTATTTCTTGACTTTCCTAGTGTTCTGTTGGGACACACCTCTCTCCCTGATGTCTGTCTGTCATCTATCATGTTACACTGCTCTCCAATGTGATACATTTACTTCTATCATTCCCCCCCGTGATGTCACCTACCTCTTACTCTATTCCTCCCCCTTCTGTAACTCTTACACTACTCGAAAAGTGCTCATTTGCTATGTGGCAGTGTGATTCAGTATTGTAACCCTCATTTACATAGGATTGCCTAGTAATGTTTAGTTACATCTCTTGCACTGAGCTTCCCCCCCTTGGCAACCACTACACGGTGGCCATATTGTTTTTGGTCTGCTAGTCCCTGCATTGTCATTCCATGTACTACATAAAACCCACAATTGTGGGCTTATAAGCTTCGGTTTTCACTTTTAGGCAGCGCACCCTGTTTGCACGGGTGTGCGCTGCAGTTAAACATCAAAATCCCGAAAAAAATGTTATTTTAAATAATTTTGCATCACTTTTTAATGCCAATGGCCACATATTTGGCCATTGGCATGTTAGATGACACATATGCAACCTTTATTTGGAGCTGACATAGCTCCGTTGTAAATTTTGCAGAAATGTACTCAGTTGTCAGCTGAGTACATTTCTGCAGCTAAAACATCTGTTACACGGACTGGTTTGGGCTTCCTGGATCGCTCAAATACCTCATTTGCATATCTTTGCGCTGCAAATGAGGTATTGAGCATTTCCATGCCCAGTCCGTGTAAGAGACGTGTTAGCTGTCTCTTACACGGAGGTTTGGGCTGTTCCTTGATCGGGAGGCTTACACGGAGGCTTACACTACTCTTAAACTCTGTGTAAGCCTTCGTGAATCCTGCCCAGTGTCTTACTGTGAGGCGAGAACACTACCGCAGCACCACCACTTCTAAGAAATTTTGAACATTAACTTGTGTAAGGTTTGGTGTCCTATTATGGCAACTCTGTTTATATGACCTATCAAGCTGGTAATATATAAAGTGCATAATTTGACTTCAGGTGCCTCAATTAATAATTATGAACACACTCTTATTGCTTATGTTCATGATACTGTTATTTCCAGAATATATGAAGTTGACATTGTTAATATATTTTTTTTCAAAATGACTAAAGTTGTTGCTTCTTTTGTTATTAATAATGAAAAATCCAAAAAATGCTACTGTATACAGACAAGAACACAGAAGAGAAACTTAATTTAAAAACAATCTATTAAAATAAGTTTTATATTTTTAGAAGCAATTTCTGTACAAATGTGAAACAATTCTCTATGAAACTTACTATAGATATGATAAAACAGAGGTCAAGTTGGGTTCTATAAATTCAGTTATTTTCTCTGCTCAGGTAAGTTAGCATTGTAAAGGTAGTAATTCTTCCAATGATTCTGTTTCATTAGCAACATTTGTTAACTCCACCTTCACTATTGTGCTGTACTAAAGTGAAGATTTAATTCCTATATTCTTATGTAGAGATTGATCTCCTTGATTATGATAGACAGTTGTCTGTTCCTTGAAAATTCATGTCACTTTAGCAATGTCAGATATTTTTAAATACAATTCTCCTTCTGCCTTTATAAATTTAATTAATATATAGTATCATGATAATTATATATACAACAGAAATAATAATACAATAAATGAAATGCATGCCCCTTATTATGGATGTTGTGTATTCATTCAGATATGAACTTATTCATAGAATATTTTATATCAGCTCCCTATTGAAATCCTGATATTCGAAATGCTGAGTATCAAAAACCCAAATAAAAAGAAAGAAAACTCAGAGAAGAGTGAATCTTACAAATTACTCTTCTTCTTAAAACATCTTTTCGAAGGGATGTAAATCCCACCCCATTCACCCCCCCCATGTGAGAGTAATCCCCTCACACTACCAAACTTATATATACCAACTGCGAGATCACCATACCTCTGAGAAAAGGGACTATTCTGAGAAATGGAATCTCAGACATTATACTTAAACCCATTCTTTTAGCCATTCATTTGCATGTTTTGGGACTCACCTTAGCGGGTCCCAACAGTTCATATAGTTACCCTTTAGACCCTGTTCTTTGGATAAAAACTCATTAGTCCAGAATACTGTGATTCTTTGGGAAAATGTTGAAGTCAAGATGTTTTCCATTCTATTCTTTAACTGCAATTGCATCAGAAGAATGTAATGATGGAAAAATGCCAATGTTAAATTTAATAGACAAACTATATATAAAAATACAGCCTTTTAATGATTCATTCTATACTAAGGTAAACTATGTTATTATTGGGAAAAATAAGCTGGTTTATACTGCTTATAGCATACTTTTATTTCTGAAACCCAATAGTAAATGTCCTGATAAAATCAAATGGGAAGGTGTATTACAGACTAACTTCAATTTAGAAGATTGGAAGAATAAGTTGATTAAGTCAGATGAATTACATAAATTAGTTTGGACTGCGTCTTTAGTATGAACTGGTATATGGGATTCATTACATTTCACAAAGTTTTTTTTTAATTAATTTTATCACTGACTCATAATGTTGGTACTGAAATATTAGAGGCACAGATCTGTTTCATTGTTGGTGGACTTGATCACAGAGGAAAGAGTATTGGGGCTATAGGCAGTAATGGATTTCATAGGTTCATAGGTTGGTACTAGGCTATTGGTCCTAGGGCCTACATAAGCCTAGCCATAACAATTCCCTGGCTATTTCTTCCCACAATATTTACTTCCCTGGACCCCTGTCTAGTTGGGCAACTGACATGATCCCCGGGGTGAATTTCCTATCTCCCATCCAATTGTCAAGGTTCCTTTTGAAGAGGGCCAAAGAGGGGCTCTGCTTGACATGTATGGGCAGTCTATTCCAGAGTCTGGGGAGTCTCTGGGTCAGGAATCTATCCCTCCAGCATGTTTTGTTCATTGTGATGACAATGTTTAGATTCCTGGAGTGTGTGGCTCTGAGGGATTGGGATTTCTTTAAGTGTAGCATGTCCAACAGCTCTGGGTTTGACATGGCCTTGTATATTAAGCAGGGATCACCTCTGAGTAGATGATATGTGACAGAGTGTAGCTGGAGTTTTTTTAGACGGTCAGCATAGGGCATCTGCTTTAGGCCTGTTATTCTTTTAATGAGGTATTTCTGCAGCCTTTCCAGTTGTTGCAAATGTCTTGAGAGGTACGTACCAATCGGGGCATTGTATTCTATAATGGGTCTAATGAGGGATGAGTACAGTGGGACAAAGACCTCCTTTTTTCTGGATGAAAAGCCCTTAGGGATGAGGTGTGCCACATAGAAGGATTTCCTGACTGTTGTGGTGATGTGGTTATCGAAGGTGAGACCACTGTCCACCTGTGTCCCTAAGTCTCTTATCACACATTCAGTCTTTAGTGTATTGCCACTTATGTAGTAATCCACGGGTACATGTTTTCCCAAAGGGGATAACTATACATTTCTTGGCATTGAACTTGAGCCCATGGCTCTGGCACCAAGCATCTGTTTCTGTAAGGCCCTTTTGTAGAATATCCACATCATTTGGGGATTCAATAATGGCTCCCAGTTTGCAGTCATCTGTGAACTTTGTTAGCCAGAGTCCCTTAGTGTTGGACTGTAGTTCAGAGAAGTAGATGCCAAACAAGAGTGGTCCCAGGACTGAACCTTGAGGTACTCCACTTGTCACTTGTCTGGAGTTGGATTTGGAGTCAGCTACTTTTACAATGTGGGTTCTGTCAGTAAGCCAGGTGGCAACCCATTGAGTGACGTAGGTATTAATGCTCAGCTTAGTAAGTTTATCTATGTCTCCAGAGTGGGGGATGGTGTCGAAGGTCTTGTCACAGTCCAGATAGGCTCTGTGGACTGCCTTACCCTCGTCCACAGCTCTGGAGACTGATTCAAAGAAGTCAATCAGGTTCAGGAGACAAGATCGGCCCTTCACAAACCCAAACTGGGTGGGGTTCAGTGTTTGAAGGTTGCCAATGTCTTTGTTTATAAGTTCCATGATTAACCTATTGAATTAAAAAATACCAAGAAACATTCAAAAATCAATACCGTCAATACTTCTCTCAGTAAGTGCTTTTGCTGAAAAGGTTGCATCACATTAAAGATGCCAACATTACAAGAAACTGGCAATCACTATGGGGCGCTCAACATATTTCACATAATTCAAAATAAAAAGAAACTGCACGTCATGTGACAACCAACACTTCTCAAATGGGAGGGGCTTTCAATTTCTCTTTGTTAATTATTCATTTCCTTTTAACCTTTTTGTTCTTTTTTTGGCTTTAGGAACTAATTTGTTGTGTGGATGCCTTGATGTGGTTTATGTTATAATTATTATTAATAAAAAATCTTTTGCAGAATACTTTTCAGTTTCTAATAATGTTCCAAATAGACTACAATAACACATTCACTTCTGTTGTGCATTTCACTATAGCATTCACAAGGAAAACATGAACATAAGCTGGTAAAATTTTAGAAATAGCCACACCAGATACTGCAGCTTTATGCTAGAGATTAAGTCTTAAGTTCTCCCATAACATGTTAAAGCATAACTTTGTATAGATAAAACAATGGTATATGGTATAAAATGCAGTTTTTGACTAAGAGGTAATATGACCAAAAATAGAAAAAAAAAACAATTACTAAAATTAAAAGAAAATGCGTAATTAAAGACTAAATGGAATGTGTGGGCCAGTATAAAACTTGAAAGTAAACCAAAGACAATATACCTCCAAGAAAACCGGACAAAATGAATGAATGAATGAATAAATGAAAGAATACATAAAGTAGAATAGAGCTACTTCAGAAACCAAGTAACAGTTCAATTAATTCTTATATAATATTCAAAAACTCAGGGCCAGCCTTATGCATATGGAAATTAGGCAACCCCCTAGGGTGCTGAGCTTGTAGTAGCACTCTTTCATTATATATTTATTTAGTTTTTAGAGGAATGTTCCTTTGTGGTAATACACATATAAATAAGTAAATACATACACCCGTCCATGGAACATTAAGCACTGTGAGAGGGGCGGTGCTCCAGCTGAAGTGACCTTCAAGTTATATTAGATTCGATTAAACATTGTGAGATCACTGGAGTAGAGACCTCACAACAATCAAATACATTTGTAAGGCCTTTATATTTAGTTAGTTAGTTAGTTAGTTAGTTAGTTAGTTAGTTAGTTAGTTAGTTAATTTTGTACAGTATCTGAATCTCTAATGACTGACTTTACTCAATTACTGTAATTCTGACAAATAAAATCCTAGAATATTAAAAGTCAGGGACATTCTGCAGAGTTCCAGACAGAGATAATAGGAATGGTGTGGCATTAGTGAGTTAAGTTTCATTGCATTTAACTGAAGGGATTTGGTTATTTGGTTTCATCGCATTATTATTATGTTTACAATTATGCTGCTGGCAGTGATCACCCACATATTTTGAGCAATATTTCTCACTTTGTGATGTATGTGGACAACTGGAATGAGGGAGAATGGTGTGTCGAGAAGTGTTATTGCTGTTTTACTATAATGCTGGCTGTGATCAACAAAATATTTTGAGTAATATTTCTGGCGTTGTGATTTGTGTAGGCAAAAGGGATGAGGAGGATAGTGCTGTGAGTGTGTTATGATTGTTTTTACAATATTGTTTGTAGAGATAAACTAGATATTTTGGACAATACTTTCTCTTTGAAATTTGTGTGGGTAGTTAGGATGAGGGGAATGGCACTGTGAAAATTCTTATTAATGTTTTTGCAGTAATGCTGGCAGGGATCTACCAGTTACTTTGGGGAATTATTTCTGGGTTTGTGATTTGTGTTGAAAAATGATATGAGGGGAATGGTTTTGTGCAAAGTACTATTACTGTTTTTGCAATGATGATGGCAGGGATCAACCAGATATTTTGGCAATATTTTTCTGGCTTTATAATTTGTGTGGACCGACTAGGAATATAATACTTTAATGTGTGGAAACTTATCTGGATGGACTGGGGATGTGAAATAATATTACATAGCCACCAGACATTGTGATTATTGCTACTTGGTGGGGGCTGGAGATAGCTAGATGAAAATAGCTAACTTTCTTGACTTTACTTAGTTTATGTAATCATGTCTGGCTTTGAAGGACTAGTGTACTTTTGTTAGCAATAAGATAAACAACTTAATTAGACACCTGATATGTACAGACACTATAGGTATAGTTGTTGTGGCTGTCTTCTGTAGAAGAAAATGACTGGCAGCCTGCTGCTGTTTATTTATAGGTTCATAGGTTCATAGGTTCATAGGTTATTATTTTGACTTTGCAGGAATAATGTGATTATGTGAAGCAATGTGTGTGTTTTTTTTATGTATTCATTTGTTGACTGAATTAATCCCATTAGGCAATGAGCCTCATTTCAGGGAGTACCATGGTGGCATTTATACTAGGGAAAATTTGGCCAGGGCATCAAAGAACTTCCCCTATTCATTGTTGACAGTGGAAACCATTTTGCATCAACACTTCTTTTTTCTGTTCTAGATGCAGAGGCAACCCAGAGAAACAATGAGGCAGATGGGGAGAGAAGGAGATAATGGAGCAGTGAGAGAAATAGAACACAAAACCAATGTCCAGATCAGAAGATGCATGCAGGTTTCTGAAGAGATGTTTCAAAGAAATCTGTTTCATGGAGGTCAAGTCAGCAAATGATGGATGTATAATTACAAGCATCCAGTTGGGAGGGTTGCAGGATGATTTAACTAAAGAAATGGTGATGTAGAGTGAGCCAGTAAATGAAGAAGTTTCCTGGGGGACATTATAGAGAAAATATGATAGGAGGATCCAGTGACAATCCTGAAGAATGGTGGTGAGATGGAAAATAATACATATGCAAAGAAAGTAAAAGAAGGCAAAATGGGACTGGCAGAAAATAAAAATGCAGAAGAAAATGAAAAACTGAAGTATGTGGTAAAGATTCAAAGTAATAAAGACAAAGAAATGAACAGGTATGAAGTGTGGGAAAATTTGATAGCTCATTTAGGTGTAAAAACACGAGGTAAGAGCATTAATTCTTATTAACAAAGAAGCATTTTATGACATTATATTTGAGACTGTTTTTCCAATGGAAATTTTTCTCAGAGAATAGTTAAAAAAAAGAAAGACTGTATCCCATGAGCCCTTTATGTGATAAAAGCATTTAACAGGGAAAGAAAAAGAAAATTCATGTATAATTTCACACAGAGGTAGAAAGAGAGAGTTTGAAAAGACATTTTGAAAACTTTATCTAAAGAAATACTAGACATTGCAAATGTCTATGATAAAAGAGGTTTACAGTCTGTTGGATGGGATTGTAGTATTGTGTTAAAATAGAAAGAAAAAAAATTATCCATATACCAAGCATGTTAAATGTGGAGGGGAATAGGCTTGTCGTAAAATACTGGGGACAACCAAAAATATGTTTTTTTTTTGTTTGTTTGTGGAAAAGGACAGTGTATAAGTAAATGTGATGAAAGAAAATGATATATATATATATATATATATATATATATATATATATATATATATGTGTGAGGAAATTGGACATGATGCAAAACATGTGAATCAAAGTGTTATAAATGTAACACAAATAGCCATTTATGAATGGATTGTAAAAATAGTAAAGAAAAGGAGAGTAGACATTTTAGAAGTAGAATAAATAAAAGAATTATGTGAGAAAAATAATAAAGAGGACATAGAAGAAGGCTCTGAAATAGGCGATGATGAAAACATAAAATGTGAGATAGTAACAGAAAAAATTATTCTACTGGTTGAAGGGTAAAAGGCAGAAAAATAAAATTTAAATGGGCAAGTACAAAAAAAAAAGAAAGGAAATTAATGAAAATAATATATACAGCTAATGGCTGTGGGTTGCTATAATGTTTAAGGTATTTGAATTGGAGACACACAATACAGTGTTTGATTGTCACCTTTTGGAGGGAGAGTGGATAGGATAAGAATGGCACATTGACACAACTGGCCTAGTAATTAGCCATGGATTTATGAAACCATGAATCTATGGCCAAGGGAAAATTAAAATGTTAAAATGCTTTTTGAAAATGTGAATAGTATTAAGACTATAGTAAGAACAATATTTTGGAGTGGTGTAATACATGTGATCTAGATCTAATTATATTAGAAGACTCAAGATTGTTTTAACAAATGAAGAAAGATTACAAACACATAAACAATGGGGAGGAAAGATACCCTGGAATTTGGGAAATGAGAGATGTTCTGGAGCAGCCATATTCTGTAGTAATACAGTAAAGATATTAGATGTAACTTTAGCAAAAATGGGAAGATTAACCATTGTAAATATAAAATGGAAAGAACAAGTATATAGAATTATATTATATGGTTATATACTTAAGGAAAGGTCATATTACTAAGAGAACATTTTATAAAAATTGGTCCGAATAGTGGATGAGATTTAAGTAAAAATATAAAAAATGTTTTTGATAGTGGCAATATGCTGTTAGAAAAGTAAAGAAACAAAAATATAAAAGAACATATGATGATGTATTGGGAGATTTAGAACATAATTATAGAAAGTACTTTAATAAAGAAAATGAATTATATGAAAAAAATCAAGAAAAAATACAAGAATTGTTAATTAAGCAAAGATATTTTTTACAAGAAAAAGAGAAGAAGTATCGAGCAGATTAGTAAAGGAAGATGGTAGAGTAATGAGAGAAATAAAAAATAAAAAGGAGAAACAAAGAGAACTAAGGAAAAGATTATGAATAGTGTAGTACAATATGTACAATAAATGTTTAAAGAAAAAATAAGGTAGTGAGAAACATAAAAAGTAAAAAAGTTAACAGAAAAAAAGAATAAGGCATTGGAAAAGGAGTTTTAATTATATGAGCTAAATAAAGTATTAGGATTAGGAAATACAGATTTGATGACAGGACCAGATGGAATATGGCATGAAATACGTAAAGATTTAAGGGACTGGTAAAAAAAAAAAAAAAAAAATTAAAGATTTTGAAAGCATGGTTAAAGGAAGGTTTTATCTATAAAGAAGTATGTAGTGGACTACTTAAATTCATATGGAGGAAGGAAGACAGAAGATAACTAAAAAACTGGAGACAAATATTATTTATTTATTTTTACATTTGTTAACCAGGAAAGTCTGAATTGGAACAAGCCATTTTTCAGTGGAGGCCTGGGGAGAAATGCTCCAGATGCATGTCTTTGTAACATGGGAGGAAACCGGAGCACCCAGAGAAAGCCCACATGAATGCAGGGAGGCATACAGACTCCACACAGAAGGCAACCCAGCTGAGAATTGAACCAGAGAACCTCTTGCTGTGAGGCGACAACTATACCGCGGCAACACTGAGCCGTCCAATTATTATTATTCAATACTGATGATTATATGATCTTTATGAAAATAATACAAAAGAGATTTGAAACTAAAATGGAAATATTTGGAAGATAGTATATATAGTGTAAAGGGGGAGGGTTATCAAGAATTAATGATAGAGAAAGTGTGGATTATATTATAAACAGAAAAAAAGAAGCAGCAATCATGATATGAGACTTTAATAAGGCATTTGATACAACTGGACATGAAATCTTATGGGTAATAATAAAAGAATACAATATAAGTGAGAAAGCTACAGCAACCAGGTATAGATACTGTAGCCACTAGGCCTGCATTTAACAACATTTCTATAATCTGCAATATAATGAAAAGTGTTGATCCAGGGTACCACTCCACACTACTATATTCTTTACACCATAGATACAATTTGCCTATTCTCAAAAAAGACCTGAGATTCTCATGTTTATTAAAAGTTTTTGTATACTCTGCAGTTGACCACTTGGTGGATTTTTATTCCCTGGGCACAGAAAGCCTACACAAAAGGTTCTGAAGTCTCAAACTTTACTTACTCTTTACTTTTTTCCTCCTACTTCTGCACACTCATGAGCTCGGTAAAAATTAGCACTGTGACTTGTTTTCCACTGTATGCTATTCCTCTTGATGTTTGTATTGTTCAAAAAATGGAAAAAAAGAAGTAGTATAGCTTTAAGTGACCACCTCCACTGCATATAAAGGGTCTGTCTCCATCAAGAGGAAGAAAAATGGGACTGGTCATATTAATCATGCATATGAACATCTTATAGGCAGGCACTGTAAATTTTTTGTTATACAAGAGGATATTAGACTTCCATATTGATATTAACCTTTCCTATTATACCTCAGGAGATAATACGCCCCATAAAAGTAGGCACAGTCTCTCATATTATATGTGATAGACCAGAAAAAGTTCTGTAATAAAGCTTTCATATATGGGTTGAAGGAATATGAGCCCCACTGATGCAGACATAGCCTTCCATTTTAATTGTGTTATAAAACAGACTTATAAAGTCTGTTGATAGCCTTGTAAATGCAGGCATTTTCAATGGTCAAAGAGTAAACCACTCTATTAGATGGACCTGATAAATCTAAGGCAAAGGTGTTTTCTTAAATATGGTTCTATAGTTGTAGCTCATAATGTGTTGGCATGTTTTGTTTGTTGGAAGGTAACAATAAAAATAAAAATAAAACCTTTTAACTAAGAATGAGGTTCCATAGGCTGCTGAACTGGTAAACCCTCATGGGTCTTTCAGTTATATTCAAATAAGGGACTAACCTCTAAGTTTTGGGATTGACTCCGTGTTTTTTCATCTACCAGATTTTCCGCCAGTCAGCTCTCATGAATCCTACCAGCATTGTCTATAACCATCTTTGAATAACTGACCTGTTTTATGCAATGTATTAGAATAAGAACACTCATCCATTTACCTACTTAACTTAATAAACTACTGGAAACTTCAACAAGATGTCTTTATTCCTCCCACATGTAGGATATCACGGAGTCTCATAGATCTGCTAGCTAAAGTGATTTTATCTGAACTTATCTTTTATACTCTGTTTATAAGTGGGAACATTAGGAAATTATGTATGCCAGTGCATAGTTATAATAAAATAAAAAAAAAATTGTAAATGGATGGTTAAGTCAATATGTGCATATGAAGAATGGTGCGAGATTGGGATGTACGAGTTATATAGTCTTTCCATTATTTACAAATGTGATCATGAGATAAATAAATTACAAAATGAAGGAGGTGGGGTACATAACACATGAAGGGTTAAGAATTCCAATTCTGTTAATATATGCATATGTCATTATAATAAATGCAAGAAACAAAATTTGGATAAAAGAAGAAACAATTTGCACAAATGTGTATCCAAAGGGAATATGGATGGCTTTAAACCAAGAAAAAAGTAAAGGTTTAGGTCATGAAGAAAATGTAGGGGATATATATTTTACAGTGAATACAATTTCTGTGTTTGGTATAACATTTAGGAATAAAGATGTAAGTAGAATTCAAAGGTGCAAAACAACAGAAGAAATAAAACAAGCCTGTCTTTTCTGGAGAACATGTAAAGTATTATTTGATAAATTCAGTACTGGTGGAAAAATAGCATACTTAACAAGTAGATTTATGTTTCCAACAGTATTTGAAAAGGAATCATTGCAGATATATTTAGTTTATATGGGGTTCTTGATTAAACCCAGTAAAAAGAGGAGTTTTGAATGTAAATAAAGAGGAAGGAGGTTTAGGGTTAATTAACCCAGTTATATATGCGGCATCATTAACTTTGTACAAAGTGTTAAAGTGGATAAATGAGAAAGATGAGAGATTACTAGTAAAATTGTATAAATATAAGTATGATAAATGTTGAGGTATGCTAAAAAGAGTAAACAAGAAAAAGAGTGTATACATGAAGACATAAAATGCTACCAAAAATATTTTTGAGGAAAATAAAAATTGATAATTTAGAAAAAGAAAGAGAAGTATGGTATACGAATGTAATGATAAAACATTAATGTGTAAAATCACTGGAAAATCTAATGAATGAAAACATGAAAGCTATAAAAATAAGAAGTAAATAGTGTAATCAGAAAGTAATATAAAGATTTTTTGTGGAGACTTGTAATACATAAATTACCAGGAAAAGGAAATATGCCATATAAAAAAAAATGATAGAATATGTTTTCATTGTCAAGAAGAAGAAATAATTGAACACGTGCTTTTGAATTGTAAAAGAATAAAAACATTATGGGGAAAACTATGTAAAGCATTTTTTTTAAAAAAATATAAAATAAATGGATAAAATAAACATGGATATGATTAAATATCGTTATCATAAAAATAGAAGTAAATATATTAAAAAGAATAGAAAAAAATATGTATATCATATAGGTTCAATGGAATGAAAGAATAAATGAAATTATGTTTAATGAGAAATAGATTTTAGCAACAATATCAAATAAAATCAGATGGTGGCTATAGAAAAAGTAGTAGGGATCTAGTAGGGACGAAAATTTAGTATGACTTCAAGGAAAATTATGAATATTTGTGTGACAACCCCAGGCTGGCCCATTAATCAAGGAGCCTGAATCCTCACCACTGACACTGGAGAGGGCCATTAACTTGGAATACAAATGGATACACTCAGTATTTTCAGATGCAGACATCTCTGCATCAAGTACAATTTCCTTAAGAGAACCCAAAGAGTATGATAAATCAGGGGGCTGGTTCCTCTCTATGTCTCTCCAGACTCCATTAAGACTACCCATTGGCACAGATCAGAGTTGAGTCCTTAGCTGGGGTTCCAAGCTAAGTCCTCCCATACCTTCTCAGTGAAAACTGTGTTTTGTATTCTTGCACAAAGCAGCTGACACACACACTCTTTGAGATTTCACACACACACACACACACACACACACACACACACACACACACACACACACACACACACACACACACACACACAATTACAGAAAAGACTGGCACAGATTCACTTACTGTGCCCCCTTCTTCCCAGACTATAAGGTAGTTATCACTACCACCAGAACCCTGTCAGCTACTTTAAGGCTGTTACAAGGGTACTCAATTATACTGAGTGAAATTAATATTAATACAAATGGCTTTCATGAGTGGCCAGAGTTATCACCAAATAAATATATGCAAATACTCTCAAAGCTTAATTTTTTTCTAAAAAAAAGGACCAGACGCAATAAAAAGTTTAAATATATTTAACAATAAATAATAAAATAACTTGAAAATACTAAATATCTATATACAGCAAACACCAGAGTTTCAGTTGCAGGGAATATTAAAAATAACACCGATGGAAAGTTTCACACAGTTACAGAAAAACAGTATTTAGCTAGTCTTACTATCTAATCCTGATTGAGTAAAATAATTACTGTTCCTACTTACTGAATAAAGCAAGGCAAGATGGGTGAGTGATCCTTGTTGTCAGATCCAAGACAGAATACAGAATGCTGCTGAGACTTCAGTATCCTCTAAAATTAAAACATTATTTCTGTACAGAATGACATCACATATATCTCATCATCTGAGTCTGTTTCTTGCACTATCCACCATCACTAGAAGCTGTCAGGGTTTTAGCACCTATATGTTACCGTACACACAGATAGACTTTTGCTCAGATTTGGTGCACCTGCTGGAAGTCATAAAACCATAAAACCATGCCACTCTCCCTACAGGAGGTACAACCTATTTTCTAGCACAGACACTGCATCTCTGGCGCCATTCAAAACTGCAGGACAACATCTTTATGGCTTAACCTATAAAGTAATTTAATTTCAAGAATATTTTACAAAGTTAGGTGGACTTAGATTAACCTCTTAACTTCCAGTATATGTTTTTACAATGTACACATTTAAACAGTTACAATAATGCATGTACATCTCTTTTTCTTCCAAAAAGGCACATTATTGATACTTTGTAGCACAAGCAAACCTCAAAAATCCATTTTTAGCACAAACATCTATAAAAATTAGTTTGATATACAAATGACAAATAATTATTTACAAAATTCCAGCTACATGTGCTGGCATATATTATAAATCCACAGCCCTATTTCTCCTGGCATGGCTGGCAGTACCTCCTATCATCACAATGTGAAAATATATTTTTATATCTATATATTTGTAAATATTTGTAAATATGCTGTAAATAAGAGTTTTCTTGTATATAAATAAAGAACACCTATTTTTTGATAGGTGCAGTGAAATATTTTACATCTACGTTATACCCCCAACCCAAACAGATGTAACCTGGTTTAATATCTCATCTGAAGGATGACAAACTCAGAAGTAAACACTCCCCTTATACTGTACTGCAATGCTAGCAATCAGTCTACCTGGTGTGAGACTAGAACCCAGAACCTTATGTATCAAAGGGGAGTATGCTACATCATGTGTCACTTTGCAACAATGGTCAAACACATTATACTGTCATCCTCTTTTATCACTATCAGACATCTGAATTGTGCTTAGAAGTACTTATAACTGATTTGTGGAGGTTGTCTGGAAGAAAGTAAGTCACCCTGTTGTCACTAGCTCAGTTTAACTGTCATCTCTAAAAAATTAAAGGATAAGTGCATGACAGAATACCTGGACCTTCAGAACTTCAAGGGGCTGGTGGCTCCCATACATCAAGGCTCTATCAGTGGATTTTGACATGAGCTTTGTAATGTCCTCTGCCCTGATACCTTTCTAGTCTTAAGCCATACCTACTTATAGGTGTACACAAAAAGCCATTGTACTTGAGTGCTGGGCTGGTGATATTGTCATTATTTCTTTAATGTTCTTCCCAAACCATAGGGGTCACTATATCTTGTGTTGGTCTAGGGTCAATTATTTCTTAAACTTTCCTTGCAAACATTAGAGGATCCACAGAGGGTCACCATAGCTTATATAGGAGCATTGTACTGTCTCCAGAAGTAACAAGTTGGAAACATTACTATAATCAATCTTTTGTTTTTTTTTTTCTTTTGTAGGTGGCTGTACACAGAAAATGATGTACATTTTTAAGGTGATATGGAGTGCAGGTACTATCCCTAGGTATGACATATAGCTCGTCACAAGCATTTATCTTCTCAGTTTACTGTGAGCTGGTGTTGGTCAATTTTGAATATTAAAACTTTGCGGGTTATACTGCTCAGACAAGCTCCACGTGGGTTTACAGGGTGGTCCTAGCAGCAAGGAACTCAAAAAAGCGACTACCTTCGGGATTTAAGTATCTTTGCTTTTTTTTCACTGGAAATAGCTTCTGTAGCTTACTTTGAACAAGCCTGAACTGTTTTTTAACTGATTGCTGCATTTATTTTAAAATCTGCACTTAAAGTTACATTTAGTCGAATTTGATCGAAAGTTTGCTTGTTTGTTTGTTTAATTTAACTGTGGAGGCTGCCTACTAAAGTGTGCTAGCCTGTGTAACTAATTTATCGCTGTCTCTGCATTTTCTGTGTGTTTCTACCAAAAAAACAAAAAAAACAAAAAAATAATCCTTGTTTTCCCGCCTTCCTCAACTAGTTTAGACCAGTTTACAGGCATTGCTGTATTCTGGGCTGTGGTGTAGTTCCTGTGTTGTCCATTACCTTACTTGGATAGAAGGAAGTTTCTTTGCTCACCAGTGGGAGTGGGGAGCCTTAAGCAGCCTACCTGTCCTTGGGGGAAGTGACCTCAGCACAAGAAGTTGTAGTAATTGGTTGTTTGGGACCATTCCTAGCTCTTTTGTAGTTCACTGTTTAAAATCTGCCTCTGGGCATTTTTTTCTGGCTATACTGCTCAGACAAGCTCCACGTGGGTTTACAGAGTGGTCCTAGCAGCAAGGAACTCAAAAAAGTGACTACCTTCTGGATTTAAGTATCTTTGCTATTTTTTCACTGGAAATAGCTTCTGTAGCTTACTTTGAACTAGCCTGAACTGTTTTTTAACTGATTGCTGCATTTATTTTAAAATCTGCACTTAAAGTTACATTTAGTCGAATTTGATCGAAAGTTTGCTTGTTTGTTTGTTTAATTTAACTGTGGAGGCTGCCCACTAAAGTGTGCTAGCCTGTATAACTAATTTATCACCGTCTCTGCATTTTCTGTGTGTTTCTACCAAAAAAAAACAAAAAAATAATCCTTGTTTTCCCGCCTTCCTCGACTAGTTTAGACCAGTTTACAGGCATTGCTGTATTCTGGCCTGTGGTGTAGTTCCTGTGTTGTCCATTACCTTACTTGGATAGAAGGAAGTTTCTTTGCTCACCAGTGGGAGTGGGGAGCCTTGAGCAGCCTACCTGTCCTTGGGGGAA
Source organism: Protopterus annectens (assembly GCF_019279795.1). Lineage (NCBI taxonomy): Eukaryota > Metazoa > Chordata > Ceratodontiformes > Protopteridae > Protopterus > Protopterus annectens. The sequence goes on along the minus strand of NC_056743.1, from coordinate 1,647,206,470 downwards.
GTGACCTCAGCACAAGAAGCGGTAGTAATTGGTTGTTTGGGACCATTCCTAGCTCTTTTGTAGTTCACTGTTTAAAATCTGCCTCTGGGCATTTTCTTCTGGCTATACTGCTCAGACAAGCTCCACGTGGGTTTACAGAGTGGTCATAGCAGCAAGGAACTCAAAAAAGCGACTACCTTCTGGATTTAAGTATCTTTGCTTTTTTTCACTGGAAATAGCTTCTGTAGCTTACTTTGAACTAGCCTGGACTATTTTTTAACTGATTGCTGCATTTATTTTAAAATCTGCACTAAAAGTTGCATTTAATCGAATTTGATCAAAAGTTTGCTTGTTTGTTTGTTTAATTTAACTGTGGAGGCTGCCCACTAAAGTGTGCTAGCCTGTGTAACTAATTTATCACTGTCTCTGCATTTTCTGTGTGTTTCTACCAAAAAAACAAAAATCAAAAAAACAATCCTTGTTTTCCCGCCTTCCTCGACTAGTTTAGACCAGTTTACAGGCATTGCTGTATTCTGGGCTGTGGTGTAGTTCCTGTGTTGTCCATTACCTTACTTGGATAGAAGGAAGTTTCTTTGCTCACCAGTGGGAGTGGGGAGCCTTGAGCAGCCGACCTGTCCTTGGGGGAAGTGACCTCAGCACAAGAAGCTGTAGTAATTGATTGTTTGGGACCATTCCTACCTCTTTTGTAGTTCACTGTTTAAAATCCACCTCTGGGCGATTTTTTCTGGCTATACTGCTCAGACAAGCTCCACGTGGGTTTACAGAGTGGTCCTAGCAGCAAGGAACTCAAAAAAGCGAATACCTTCTGGATTTAAGTATCTTTGCTTTTTTTCACTGGAAATAGCTTCTGTAGCTTACTTTGAACTAGCCTGAACTGTTTTTTTAACTGATTGCTGCATTTATTTTAAAATCTGCACTTAAAGTTACATTTAGTCGAATTTGATCGAAAGTTTGCTTGTTTGTTTGTTTAATTTAACTGTGGAGGCTGCCGACTAAAGTGTGCTAGCCTGTGTTAGAAATTTGTCACTGTCTCTGCATTTTCTGTGTGTTTCTACCAAAAAAAACAAAAAACAAAAAAAATAATCCTTGTTTTCCCGCCTTCCTCGACTAGTTTAGACCAGTTTACAGGCATTGCTGTATTCTGGGCTGTGGTGTAGTTCCTGTGTTGTCCATTACCTTACTTGGATAGAAGGAAGTTTCTTTGCTCACCAGTGGGAGTGGGGAGCCTTGAGCAGCCTACCTGTCCTTGGGGGAAGTGACCTCAGCACAAGAAGCTGTAGTAATTGGTTGTTTGGGACCATTCATAGCTCTTTTGTAGTTCACTGTTTAAAATCTGCCTCTGTGCGTTTTTTTCTGGCTATACTAATCAGACAAGCTCCATGTGGGTTTACGGAGTGGTCCTAGCAGCAAGGAACTCAAAAAAGCGACTAAATTCTGGATTTAAGTATCTTTGCTTTTTTCCACTGGAAATAGCTTCTGTAGCTTACTTTGAACAAGCCTGAACTGTTTTTTAACTGATTGCTGCATTTATTTTAAAATCTGCACTTAAAGTTACATTTAGTCGAATTTGATCGAAAGTTTGCTTGTTTGTTTGTTTAATTTAACTGTGGAGGCTGCCTACTAAAGTGTGCTAGCCTGTGTAACTAATTTATCACTGTCTCTGCATTTTCTGTGTGTTTCTACCAAAAAAACAAAAAAATAATCCTTGTTTTCCCGCCTTCCTCGACTAGTTTAGACCAGTTTACAGGCATTGATGTATTCTGGGCTGTGGTGTAGTTCCTGTGTTGTCCATTACCTTACTTGGATAGAAGGAAGTTTCTTTGCTCACCAGTGGGAGTGGGGAGCCTTGAGCAGCCTACCTGTCCTTGAGGGAAGTGACCTCAGCACAGGAAGTTGTAGTAATTGGTTGTTTGGGACCATTCCTAGCTCTTTTGTAGTTCACTGTTTAAAATCCGCCTCTGGGCATTTTTTTCTGGCTATACTGCTCAGACAAGCTCCACGTGGGTTTACAGAGTGGTCCTAACAGCAAGGAACTCAAAAAAGTGACTACCTTCTGGATTTAAGTATCTTTGCTATTTTTTCACTGGAAATAGCTTCTGTAGCTTACTTTGAACTAGCCTGAACTGTTTTTTAACTGATTGCTGCATTTATTTTAAAATCTGCACTTAAAGTTACATTTAGTCGAATTTGATCGAAAGTTTGCTTGTTTGTTTGTTTAATTTAACTGTGGAGGCTGCCGACTAAAGTGTGCTAGCCTGTGTTACTAATTTATCACTGTCTCTGCATTTTCTGTGTGTTTCTACCAAAAAAACAAAAAACCAAAAAATATAATCCTTGTTTTCCCGCCTTCCTCGACTAGTTTAGACCAGTTTACAGGCATTGCTGTATTCTGGGCTGTGGTGTAGTTCCTGTGTTGTCCATTACCTTACTTGGATAGAAGGAAGTTTCTTTGCTCACCAGTGGGAGTGGGGAACCTTGAGCAGCCTACCTGTCCTTGGGGGAAGTGACCTCAGCACAAGAAACGGTAGTAATTGGTTGTTTGGGACCATTCCTAGCTCTTTTGCAGTTCACTGTTTAAAATCTGCCTCTGGGCATTTTTTTCTGGCTATACTGCTCAGACAAGCTACACGTGGGTTTACAGAGTGGTCATAGCAGCAAGGAACTCAAAAAAGCGACTACCTTCTGGATTTAAGTATCTTTGCTTTTTTTCACTGGAAATAGCTTCTGTAGCTTACTTTGAACTAGCCTGGACTGTTTTTTAACTGATTGCTGCATTTATTTTAAAATCTGCACTAAAAGTTGCATTTAATCGAATTTGATCAAAAGTTTGCTTGTTTGTTTGTTTAATTTAACTGTGGAGGCTGCCCACTAAAGTGTGCTAGCCTGTGTAACTAATTTATCACTGTCTCTGCATTTTCTGTGTGTTTCTACCAAAAAAACAAAAATCAAAAAAATAATCCTTGTTTTCCCGCCTTCCTCGACTAGTTTAGACCAGTTTACAGGCATTGCTGTATTCTGGGCTGTGGTGTAGTTCCTGTGTTGTCCATTACCTTACTTGGATAGAAGGAAGTTTCTTTGCTCACCAGTGGGAGTGGGGAGCCTTGAGCAGCCTACCTGTCCTTGGGGGAAGTAACCTCAGCACAAGGAGCTGTAGTAATTGATTGTTTGGGACCATTCCTAGCTCTTTTGTAATTCACTGTTTAAAATCCACCTCTGGGCGTTTTTTTTTCTGGGTATACTGCTCAGACAAGCTCCACATGGGTTTACAGAGTGGTCCTAGCAGCAAGGAACTCAAAAAAGTGACTACCTTCTGGATTTAAGTATCTTTGCTTTTTTTTCACTGGAAATAGCTTCTGTAGCTTACTTTGAACTAGCCTGAACAGTTTTTTTAACTGATTGCTGCATTTATTTTAAAATCTGCACTTAAAGTTACATTTAGTCGAATTTGATCGAAAGTTTGCTTGTTTGTTTAATTTAACTGTGGAGGCTGCCGACTAAAGTGTGCTAGCCTGTGTTACTAATTTATCACTGTCTCTGCATTTTCTGTGTGTTTCTACCAAAAAAACAAAAAAACAAAAAAAATAATCCTTGTTTTCCCGCCTTCCTCGACTAGTTTAGACCAGTTTACAGGCATTGCTGTATTCTGGGCTGTGGTGTAGTTCCTGTGTTGTCCATTACCTTACTTGGATATAAGGAAGTTTCTTTGTTCACCAGTGGGAGTGGGGAGCCTTGAGCAGCCTACCTGTCCTTGGGGGAAGTGACCTCAGCACAAGAAGCTGTAGTAATTGGTTGTTTGGGACCATTCATAGCTATTTTGTAGTTCACTGTTTAAAATCTGCCTCTGTGCATTTTTTTCTGGCTATACTAATCAGACAAGCTCCATGTGGGTTTACAGAGTGGTCCTAGCAGCAAGGAACTCAAAAAAGCGACTAAATTCTGGATTTAAGTATCTTTGCTTTTTTCCACTGGAAATAGCTTCTGTAGCTTACTTTGAACAAGCCTGAACTGTTTTTTAACTGATTGCTGCATTTATTTTAAAATCTGCACTTAAAGTTACATTTAGTCGAATTTGATCGAAAGTTTGCTTGTTTGTTTGTTTGTTTAATTTAACTGTGGAGGCTGCCTACTAAAGTGTGCTAGCCTGTGTAACTAATTTATCACTGTCTCTGCATTTTCTGTGTGTTTCTACCAAAAAAAAACAAAAAAATAATCCTTGTTTTCCCGCCTTCCTCGACTAGTTTAGACCAGTTTACAGGCATTGCTGTATTCTGGGCTGTGGTGTAGTTCCTGTGTTGTCCATTACCTTACTTGGATAGAAGGAAGTTTCTTTGCTCACCAGTGGGAGTGGGGAGCCTTGAGCAGCCTACCTGTCCTTGGGGGAAGTGACCTCAGCACAAGAAGTTGTAGTAATTGGTTGTTTGGGACCATTCCTAGCTCTTTTGTAGTTCACTGCTTAAAATCCGCCTCTTGGCATTTTTTTCTGGCTATACTGCTCAGACAAGCTCCACGTGGGTTTACAGAGTGGTCCTAGCAGCAAGGAACTCAAAAAAGTGACTACCTTCTGGATTTAAGTATCTTTGCTTTTTTTCACTGGAAATAGCTTCTGTAGCTTACTTTGAACTAGCCTGAACTGTTTTTTAACTGATTGCTGCATTTATTTTAAAATCTGCACTTAAAGTTACATTTAGTCGAATTTGATCGAAAGTTTGCTTGTTTGTTTGTTTAATTTAACTGTGGAGGCTGCCCACTAAAGTGTGCTAGCCTGTATAACTAATTTATCACTGTCTCTGCATTTTCTGTGTGTTTCTACCAAAAAAACAAAAAAAAAATAATCCTTGTTTTCCCGCCTTCCTCGACTAGTTTAGACCAGTTTACAGGCATTGCTGTATTCTGGCCTGTGGTGTAGTTCCTGTGTTGTCCATTACCTTACTTGGATAGAAGGAAGTTTCTTTGCTCACCAGTGGGAGTGGGGAGCCTTGAGCAGCCTACCTGTCCTTGGGGGAAGTGACCTCAGCACAAGAAGCGGTAGTAATTGGTTGTTTGGGACCATTCCTAGCTCTTTTGTAGTTCACTGTTTAAAATCTGGCTCTGGGCATTTTTTTTCAGGCTATACTGCTCAGACAAGCTCCACGTGGGATTACAGAGTGGTCATAGCAGCAAGGAACTCAAAAAAGCGACTACCTTCTGGATTTAAGTATCTTTGCTTTTTTTCACTGGAAATAGCTTCTGTAGCTTACTTTGAACTAACCTGGACTGTTTTTTAACTGACTGCTGCATTTATTTTAAAATCTGCACTAAAAGTTGCATTTAGTCGAATTTGATCGAAAGTTTGCTTGTTTGTTTGTTTAATTTAACTGTGGAGGCTGCCCACTAAAGTGTGCTAGCCTGTGTAACTAATTTATCACTGTCTCTGCATTTTCTGTGTGTTTCTACCAAAAAAACAAAAATCAAAAAAATAATCCTTGTTTTCCCGCCTTCCTCGACTAGTTTAGACCAGTTTACAGGCATTGCTGTATTCTGGGCTGTGGTGTAGTTCCTGTGTTGTCCATTACCTTACTTGGATAGAAGGAAGTTTCTTTGCTCACCAGTGGGAGTGGGGAGCCTTGAGCAGCCTACCTGTCCTTGGGGAAGTGACCTCAGCACAAGAAGCTGTAGTAATTGGTTGTTTGGGACCATTCCTAGCTCTTTTGTAGTTCACTGTTTAAAATCTGCCTCTGGGCATTTTTTTTCTGGCTATACTGCTCAGACAAGCTCCACGTGGGTTTACAGAGTGGTCCTAGCAGCAAGGAACTCAAAAAGCGACTACCTTCTGGATTTAAGTATCTTTGCTTTTTTCACTGGAAATAGCTTCTGTAGCTTACTTTGAACTAGCCTGAACTGTTTTTTAACTGATTGCTGCATTTATTTTAAAATCTGCACTTAAAGTTACATTTAGTCGAATTTGATCGAAAGTTTGCTTGTTTGTTTGTTTAATTTAACTGTGGAGGCTGCCCACTAAAGTGTGCTAGCCTGTGTAACTAATTTATCACTGTCTCTGCATTTTCTGTGTGTTTCTACCAAAAAAAAAAACAAAAAAATAATCCTTGTTTTCCCGCCTTCCTCGACTAGTTTAGACCAGTTTACAGGCATTGCTGTATTCTGGGCTGTGGTGTAGTTCCTGTGTTGTCCATTACCTTACTTGGATAGAAGGAAGTTTCTTTGCTCACCAGTGGGAGTGGGGAGCCTTGAGCAGCCTACCTGTCCTTGGGGGAAGTGACCTCAGCACAAGAAGCTGTAGTAATTGGTTGTTTGGGACCATTCCTAGCTCTTTTGTAGTTCACTGTTTAAAATCTGCCTCTGGGCATTTTTTCTGGCTATACTGCTCAGACAAGCTCCACGTGGGTTTACAGAGTGGTCCTAGCAGCAAGGAACTCAAAAAGCGACTACCTTCTGGATTTAAGTATCTTTGCTTTTTTTCACTGGAAATAGCTTCTGTAGCTTACTTTGAACTAGCCTGAACTGTTTTTTAACTGATTGCTGCATTTATTTTAAAATCTGCACTTAAAGTTACATTTAGTCGAATTTGATCGAAAGTTTGCTTGTTTGTTTGTTTAATTTAACTGTGGAGGCTGCCCACTAAAGTGTGCTAGCCTGTGTAACTAATTTATCACTGTCTCTGCATTTTCTGTGTGTTTCTACCAAAAAAAAAACAAAAAATAATCCTTGTTTTCCGCCTTCCTCGACTAGTTTAGACCAGTTTACAGGCATTGCTGTATTCTGGGCTGTGGTGTAGTTCCTGTGTTGTCCATTACCTTACTTGGATAGAAGGAAGTTTCTTTGCTCACCAGTGGGAGTGGGGAGCCTTGAGCAGCCTACCTGTCCTTGGGGGAAGTGACCTCAGCACAAGAAGCTGTAGTAATTGGTTGTTTGGGACCATTCCTAGCTCTTTTGTAGTTCACTGTTTAAAATCTGCCTCTGGGCATTTTTTTTCTGGCTATACTGCTCAGACAAGCTCCACGTGGGTTTACAGAGTGGTCCTAGCAGCAAGGAACTCGAAAAAGCGACTACCTTCTGGATTTAAGTATCTTTGCTTTTTTTTCACTGGAAATAGCTTCTGTAGCTTACTTTGAACTAGCCTGAACTGTTTTTTTAACTGATTGCTGCATTTATTTTAAAATCTGCACTTAAAGTTACATTTAGTCGAATTTGATCGAAAGTTTGCTTGTTTGTTTGTTTAATTTAACTGTGGAGGCTGCCCACTAAAGTGTGCTAGCCTGTGTAACTAATTTATCACTGTCTCTGCATTTTCTGTGTGTTTCTACCAAAAAAACAAAAAACAAAAAAATAATCCTTGTTTTCCCGCCTTCCTCGACTAGTTTAGACCAGTTTACAGGCATTGCTGTATTCTGGGCTGTGGTGTAGTTCCTGTGTTGTCCATTACCTTACTTGGATAGAAGGAAGTTTCTTTGCTCACCAGTGGGAGTGGGGAGCCTTGAGCAGCCTACCTGTCCTTGGGGAAGTGACCTCAGCACAAGAAGCTGTAGTAATTGGTTGTTTGGGACCATTCCTAGCTCTTTTGTAGTTCACTGTTTAAAATCCACCTCTGGGCATTTTTTTTCTGGCTATACTGCTCAGACAAGCTCCACGTGGGTTTACAGAGTGGTCCTAGCAGCAAGGAACTCAAAAAAGTGACTACCTTCTGGATTTAAGTATCTTTGCTATTTTTTCACTGGAAATAGCTTCTGTAGCTTACTTTGAACTAGCCTGAACTGTTTTTTAACTGATTGCTGCATTTATTTTAAAATCTGCACTTAAAGTTACATTTAGTCGAATTTGATCGAAAGTTTGCTTGTTTGTTTGTTTAATTTAACTGTGGAGGCTGCCCACTAAAGTGTGCTAGCCTGTATAACTAATTTATCACCGTCTCTGCATTTTCTGTGTGTTTCTACCAAAAAAACAAAAAAACAAAAAAATAATCCTTGTTTTCCCGCCTTCCTCGACTAGTTTAGACCAGTTTACAGGCATTGCTGTATTCTGGCCTGTGGTGTAGTTCCTGTGTTGTCCATTACCTTACTTGGATAGAAGGAAGTTTCTTTGCTCACCAGTGGGAGTGGGGAGCCTTGAGCAGCCTACCTGTCCTTGGGGGAAGTGACCTCAGCACAAGAAGCGGTAGTAATTGGTTGTTTGGGACCATTCCTAGCTCTTTTGTAGTTCACTGTTTAAAATCTGGCTCTGGGCATTTTTTTTCAGGCTATACTGCTCAGACAAGCTCCACGTGGGTTTACAGAGTGGTCATAGCAGCAAGGAACTCAAAAAAGCGACTACCTTCTGGATTTAAGTATCTTTGCTTTTTTTCACTGGAAATAGCTTCTGTAGCTTACTTTGAACTAACCTGGACTGTTTTTTAACTGACTGCTGCATTTATTTTAAAATCTGCACTAAAAGTTGCATTTAATCGAATTTGATCAAAAGTTTGCTTGTTTGTTTGTTTAATTTAACTGTGGAGGCTGCCCACTAAAGTGTGCTAGCCTGTGTAACTAATTTATCACTGTCTCTGCATTTGCTGTGTGTTTCTACCAAAAAAACAAAAATCAAAAAAATAATCCTTGTTTTCCCGCCTTCCTCGACTAGTTTAGACCAGTTTACAGGCATTGCTGTATTCTGGGCTGTGGTGTAGTTCCTGTGTTGTCCATTACCTTACTTGGATAGAAGGAAGTTTCTTTGCTCACCAGTGGGAGTGGGGAGCCTTGAGCAGCCTACCTGTCCTTGGGGGAAGTAACCTCAGCACAAGAAGCTGTAGTAATTGATTGTTTGGGACCATTCCTAGCTCTTTTGTAGTTCACTGTTTAAAATCCGCCTCTGGGCATTTTTTTTTCTGGCTATACTGCTCAGACAATCTCCACGTGGGTTTACAGAGTGGTCCTAGCAGCAAGGAACTCAAAAAAGCGACTACCTTCTGGATTTAAGTATCTTTGCTTTTTTTCACTGGAAATAGCTTCTGTAGCTTACTTTGAACTAGCCTGAACTGTTTTTTTTAACTGATTGCTGCATTTATTTTAAAATCTGCACTTAAAGTTACATTTAGTCGAATTTGATCGAAAGTTTGCTTGTTTGTTTGTTTAATTTAACTGTGGAGGCTGCCGACTAAAGTGTGCTAGCCTGTGTAACTAATTTGTCACTGTCTCTACATTTTCTGTGTGTTTCTACCAAAAAAACAAAAATCAAAAAAATAATCCTTGTTTTCCCGCCTTCCTCGACTAGTTTAGACCAGTTTACAGGCATTGCTGTATTCTGGGCTGTGGTGTAGTTCCTGTGTTGTCCATTACCTTACTTGGATAGAAGGAAGTTTCTTTGCTCACCAGTGGGAGTGGGGAGCCTTGAGCAGCCTACCTGTCCTTGGGGGAAGTAACATCAGCACAAGAAGCAGTAGTAATTGATTGTTTGGGACCATTCATAGCTCTTTTGTAGTTCACTGTTTAAAATCCACCTCTGGGTGTTTTTTTTCTGGCTATACTGCTCAGACAAGCTCCACGTGGGTTTACAGAGTGGTCCTAGCAGCAAGGAACTCAAAAAAGCGACTACCTTCTGGATTTAAGTATCTTTGCTTTTTTTTCACTGGAAATAGCTTCTGTAGCTTACTTTGAACTAGCCTGAACTGTTTTTTAACTGATTGCTGCATTTATTTTAAAATCTGCACTTAAAGTTACATTTAGTCGAATTTGATCAAAAGTTTGCTTGTTTGTTTGTTTAATTTAACTGTGGAGGCTGCCCACTAACGTGTGCTAGCCTGTGTAATTAATTTATCACTGTCTCTGCATTTTCTGTGTGTTTCTACCAAAAAAACAAAAAAACAAAAAAATAATCCTTGTTTTCCCGCCTTCCTCGACTAGTTTAGACCAGTTTACAGGCATTGCTGTATTCTGGGCTGTGGTGTAGTTCCTGTGTTGTCCATTACCTTACTTGGATAGAAGGGAGTTTCTTTGCTCACCAGTGGGAGTGGGGAGCCTTGAGCAGCCTACCTGTCCTTGGGGGAAGTGACCTCAGCACAAGAAGCTGTAGTAATTGGTTGTTTGGGACCATTCCTAGCTCTTTTGTAATTCACTGTTTAAAATCCACCTCTGGGCATTTTTTTCTGGCTATACTGCTCAGACAAGCTCCACGTGGGTTTACAGAGTGGTCCTAGCAGCAAGGAACTCAAAAAAAGCGACTACCTTCTGGATTTAAGTATCTTTGCTTTTTTTCACTGGAAATAGCTTCTGTAGCTTACTTTGAACTAGCCTGAACTGTTTTTTAACTGTTTGCTGCATTTATTTTAAAATCTGCACTTAAAGTTACATTTAGTCGAATTTGATCGAAAGTTTGCTTGTTTGTTTGTTTAATTTAACTGTGGAGGCTGCCCACTAAAGTGTGCTAGCCTGTGTAACTAATTTATCACTGTCTTTGCATTTTCTGTGTGTTTCTACCAAAAAAACAAAAAAACAAAAAAATAATCCTTGTTTTCCCGCCTTCCTCGACTAGTTTAGACCAGTTTACAGGCATTGCTGTATTCTGGGCTGTGGTGTAGTTCCTGTGTTGTCCATTACCTTACTTGGATAGAAGGAAGTTTCTTTGCTCACCAGTGGGAGTGGGGAGCCTTAAGCAGCCTACCTGTCCTTGGGGGAAGTGACCTCCACACAAGAAGCTGTAGTAATTGGTTGTTTGGGACCATTCCTAGCTCTTTTGTAGTTCACTGTTTAAAATCCGCCTCTGAGCATTTTTTTCTGGCTATACTGCTCAGACAAGCTCCACGTGGGTTTACAGAGTGGTCCTAGCAGCAAGGAACTCAAAAAAGCGACTACCTTCTGGATTTAAGTATCTTTGTTTTTTTTTCACTGGAAATAGCTTCTGTAGCTTACTTTGAACTAGCCTGAACTGTTTTTTAACTGATTGCTGCGTTTATTTTAAAATCTGCACTTAAAGTTACATTTAGTCGAATTTGATCAAAAGTTTGCAGCGCCGGTTAAACAAGGTTAAACTTTTTCTGGCTCCGCCAAGTGTGCTCTTCAAATTTTCCCTTAAGGAAGCTCTACTCTTAGTATAACCAGACTACTCACTGTATTATAAGCCTAGCACTTGTTCTCAATACTTCTCTACTAAGTAAGCACTCTCGTACTAAGTAAAATACTACATCTACTTACCACCCCTGTGAATACCCACTTCCCTTAAAGGTATACCACTCCCTTATACTGTTCTAGCATGTCGAGTGGTAGATTACTGGCGTCGTCTCCAGTTCAGCTGGTCAATCTGTGCATCTTGAGACAATGCTACAATTGTCTCATGTACACAGACAACCCTCTCCTCCTCCCAACAAACACAATTACATGTGAGAGATGCAACTATATAGCCAAACTGGAGGCTGAACTCTCTCAACTCAGGGCTGGCATGACCAGACAGGAGGAGATGGCAACCACACACACAACAATCCCAGTCCTACATAGACCTACCACAACTGCAAACCAAACACATAAAAACACAAAGACATACTCGGAGGCTCTAATAAAAAAATTACCAAAACAACAGAGGCTCCCAAAGCAGGCATCCAAAAATCCACCACCTCAAAACAAAACACATGCAACACATACTTCAATAAATCAGTGTGTCGACCAATCACAGCCGTTAAGGCCAAACACCTTTCATGATACACTAGTAATAGGTGACTCCATAGTCAGACACACTGATGTCCCACTGACCAGGCTGAACAAGGAGAAGGTGACTGTGAGTTGTCTATCGGGGGCTAGGATCCGCCGCATAACACACACACTCAGGTCACTCCAAAGCAAGTACAAACATGACTCCGTCATTGTCCATGCTGGTGTGAATGACCTGAGATGTACCTCCCTGGACTACATGAAAAGAGACATAGAAGAGCTCTCTGATTATGTAGCCCAGGCTGGTATGACCCTGACCCTGAGCAGCATCTTACCCTCACCAAGAATGATACCACAATACAAAGACAAGATGATCAGCTTTAACAATTGGCTCGAGTACTGGTGTCATTCTAAGGGGATCCAATATCTGTCTGCCTGGGATGATATGTTGGACAAGCCACGCTGCTTTGCAAGGGATGGCTTACACCTGTCACCACTGGGCTTCCGGATATTGGCTAAGGCTCTTGCCACCCCCATAATGCCTTTTTAGGCAAGGCTCAAAAGACAAACCCACCTCCTTAGAAAACAAAAATGGAAAAAAACTAAGGGTAATGCTGCTCAACGCCAGAAGTCTAAATCTCAAGATGCAGGCACTTGATGCACTCCTCAGCATGGAGAACATCAACGTCTGTGCAGTAACTGAAACCTGGTTCAAGGCTCCTGAGAGCACCCCAGTGCTACCAGGCTATACCTCGTATCATGCTTTTCGGCCCCAAAACCTGGGCCGAACCACAAAGGGAGGGGGAGTGTCCATATTCATAAAGGACACCCACACCTCCAGGTTAGTAGCAACACATGAAGCAACAGAGACCATACAGGTGCAAGTAACCATAGGCAAAACTGCTATACAACTGGTAGCATGTTACAGACCACCCTCCCAATCTCAAGAACCCCACTCAGCCTTCCTGAAGTCATTGGAGGATATGAATGTATCACAAAATACCATCATACTGGGAGACTTCAACTACCCAAACATAGATTGGGTACATTATTCTAGCCCTAATACCCTAGCCCAAAGGTTCCTGGAATTCATAAATTCAAATGCACTGGAACAACTAGTCACCTCTCCCACTAGGGGAGATAATATACTAGACCTGATCATCGCAAACATGGGGACAAAATGCTCCACACCGGAAGTATACCCCTCACTAGTGAGATCTGACCACAAACTAATCACCCTGGATATACATATCCCACCTCCACCCCCAGCACAAAAGACCACAGTGAAAAACTTCTCAAAAGCAGACTTCACTCTTCTTAAGAAGGAGATGGTATCCTTTAAGCCCACTGTGCCATTGGATACCACATCCCGCAATGCCGAATCCTTCACAAATGTTTTCTATGGACATATCCAAGAATGTATGGATCATGCAATCCCAAACAAATCCAAGTCCCTATCCACCAAATGTAAGCATCCTGTCTGGTGGACCTCAGCCATAAACAAATTGTATAACAAAAGAAGGAAGCTACTGCACGTCAGAGCAAAATCCCATGAAGGGAAGACGTCTCTGATCAACATTAGCAGAAAACTACGTTCTCTCATAAAAACATCCAAGGCAAACTTTGAGAGAAAAATCACTAAGGACACTAAAGATAACCACAAAGCCTTCTTCAGCTATGTTAGAAACCTGGGCGGAAACCCTCAGATATGCTCAGAGTTGGTTCACAACAACAAAAAATACACTGAACCCACAGATATTGCTAACATTCTGGCTGACAGGTTCAGTGCAAACTTCTCGCCTCCTTCACCCCAAAAGAAGAAATACTTATCCCAGCTGAATGTAATCTCCCTGTCATCTCAGATGTCCAAGTGAGAACCGCCCTAAACAAAGCAAAAAACACAGCATCAATGGGACCTGATGGTATCCCGGGGTGCGTGTTACGTGAACTCCATGAGGAGCTAAACCCACACATAAAAATGCTATTTAACCTTAGCCTTACTTCGGGTTATGTACCTGTACACTGGCGTACTGCAACAGTGGTCCCACTCCACAAGGGGGGTGCCTCTACAGACCCTGGAAACTACCGCCCCATAAGCTTAACTAGCCTGGTCTGCAAAGCTATGGAAAGAATCACTATAGAACTCATAAACAGAGACATAGGGGACCTACAGACACTTAACCCCACCCAGTTCGGCTTTGTGAAGGGCAGATCCTGCCTTTTAAACCTGGTTGACTTTTTCGAAACAGTCACTAGAGCCATTGATGAGGGCAAAGCAGTCCATACAGCAAACCTGGACTTGGCTAAGGCCTTCAACACAATACCCCACTCAGGCATCATAGGTAAGCTAAACAGCTTAAAAGTAAACCCCTATGTCACTAGATGGGTTGTAAACTGGCTAAAGGACAGAACCCATAAAGTTAAAATCACTGGAGCAATGTCAGACTCAAAGCCAGTCACAAGTGGTGTCCCACAGGGATCTGTCCTGGGACCCCTCTTGTTCGGCATTTATTTCTCAGATGTTAAAGCAAACATGGGAGGGCTGTGGCTGACAAAGTTTGCAGATGACTGCAAACTAGGCGCCATAGTCGATACACCAGCTGACACACACATCCTACAAAAAGGCCTCACTGAAACGGACAACTGGTGCCGTAGTCACGGCCTTAAACTAAATGCCAAAAAATGTATAGTCATCCCTTTTGGAAAAAACAAAGTACCCACAATTATCACATAGACAGCAACCCACTGAGTACGGAAAAAGTAATCAGAGACCTAGAGACCCTCATTTGACACCCACGTTGCCAAAGTGGTTAGAAAAACATTCTACCTTGCACACCTCATCATGAAGGGATTCACATCCAGATCCAAGGATGTCATTGTAACCCTGTATTCCTCCCTCATCAGACCCATGATTGAGTACAATGCCCCATTTGGTATGTACCTCACCCGGCACTTGCAACAGCTGGAGAGACCACAGAAGTACCTCACCAAAAGGATCAAGGGTCTCCAACATATGTCTTATTCCGCCAGACTAAAGAAACTTCAGCTCTATTCAGTGGCATACTGCCTGCTCAGGGGTGATCTCTGCCTGATGTACAAGGCCATGTCCAATCAGGATTTGATGGACATGCTCCACTTCAAAAAATCCAAATCCATCAGGACCACAAGAGCTAAAGACTTAAACCTCGGCACAAGTATGAATAGGACATGCTGGAGGGATAGATTCATAACCCAAAGGCTTCCCATGCTTTGGAACAGGATCCCAGTTCATATTAGGCAGAGCCCCTCACTGACTCTCTTCAAGAGAAATCTTGATGAGTGGATGGGAGATCGAAAATTTACCCCAGGGGTCACATCTGGGTCACTGCTAGACAGGGGCACAGTAAACTAATTCTATTATATAAGGGGACCTTCATTGTGTCACTACTAGACAGAGGCACAGTATTCTAGATTTATTCTGTACATTTTTGTACCATTTCAGGGGGTGGCTAAAGCCACATCACTATGGCTAGGCTTACAAATGCCCCAGGGCAGATAGCCTAGTACTATACTATGAAACTATGAAACTATCATTGAATCTAAAGGTTGTAAAAAGCTCTGAAATGTACCTCAGAGCATTTATAAACCCATGGCTTCTGTGTGCCTAGTAGTCCTCAACCCCCAGGATAATTTAATTATTACAGTGTAGTGTTGGTCAGTTAGGGTATGTTGAAGTGATGCAGAAAAAAAAGCAAAGTTGAAAAATAAGATTGGATTTTTTTCCTTAATCATGGTTTAAGTTCAGGATATTGCTGAGTTGTATAAAAAAGTCTAAAAATGCATCTCAGAGTATCTAGAAATCTCATGATTCTGGGGAACTAGTGGTCATAGTCTCAGGCTTACTATATAATTAATTCTTCTGCATTTATTACAGTGCAGCCTAGGTGATTTAGGACATACTGAAATGATTTAGGGAAAAACATTAAGAGTATTTCTAAATTTATTTGATTAGGGATTTTGTTTAAGCAATAAGTGTTCAAAAAGGTTGCTTAAAAAAACTCTAAAATGCATCTCATGACATCTAAAAACTTCATGGCTTCTGGGGGGCTAGCTGCCCCAAAGCCAATGGTTTAATCTAGTTATTTCTACTGCAGTTATTACAGTGTAGGCTTGTTCATTTAGGATGTGCTGAAAGGATGCAGGACAAAACAAAGTTGAAGAATGATACTGAATTTCTTTCTGTGATCATAGTTTTTGTTCAGGCAATCAATGGATAAAATGCTGTTTAAAAAATTCTAAAAGGTATCTCTCAGCATCTAGAAAATCCATGACTTCTGAAGCCCGTGAGGCCCACAGATCCCTGGCTCAATGCAGTTGTTTTCTCCACAGTTATTAGAGTGTAGTCTTCTTTAAAGCATGCTGAAGAAATGAATGTGTAACTGGAGGAGGAAAAAAGAGAGTAAGACAAACTGTGAAAAAAAGGAAGAAAACAACTAAAAAGTAATTTGGATACTGTAAGTAGTCAAGGAATGGATAGACAGCAGGGTGGGGGAAGGAATGGAGCCTTTTCACCTTGGACACCAGTTTACCTAAGGCTGGCTGTTCATAAACTTACATAAAGACATCATGTGACCTTCAACAATTAAAATCCATTTCACAAAGAAGATGCACAAAATTAGATTTCTCATTCCTGGTTTAAATGACCACATTAGTATAAGTATTTTAAAACAAAGATTTCTGAGATAAGAAATCTAATGTTAATTGTGTATATTTTTGTTAAGAATATAATTTTCTTAATTAATTAACTAGTTCTAGGTGTTTCACTTTTAGAGCATAATATAAACCTAGGCAATACTATGATATCATAATCTTGTGCAGATTAACACACATAGATGATATAAACAGAATTACTATTTGAAGATCAATCAGGCAGTCAGAACAAACAGAGAAGATGTAGACTGTTCCTGCAATTTTTACTAAAAGTAGACAATATTGCAAGCTGAAAATATGATGCATGTTCATATGCTGCGGAGTTCAAACCACAGTGTTGACTACTTTTATTTCAAAAATAGTATTTATACAAGGATTATCTGAATTCAGTTGGTATGAGTATTAACATTAATCTGTAGGTTGTTGTCTATGACAGAGGTGACAAAAGTTTCATCAGAATTCCTGGAATCAACGAATCATAGGATAAACAAGGACTGGGTGGAGTTAAACAACTCTCCTTCCTTCAGAGATGTAGTGCAGATGTTCTCCTAGGATTACTTCTGTGCAAGGCCAGCAGAACCTTACATATAGTACATAATGAGCATGGGATGCACAGATATATGGGTCTATATTATGTTATCAAAAAGTCTTTACATCGAATGCCTTTTCATTGACCCATAAAGAGTGAACTGCCAAATAAGTGAATAGCCACATCAGCGATTTTCCTCCAAGGGAAAAAAATTGTTTGCCCTACGAAAAACGACACATCACTTCAATCATTACAAAGTGAGAGGCTTTGCTCCCCACACACCCCCCCCCCCCAACTAAATATACCAACTCCAAGATCGCACTACAGTGGGGAAAAGGCAAACTCACTAGGATGGCCAAGCGATTTTTTTTCCCAGGGGAAAAAATTGTGGATGTAGCCATTCACTGAAATGGCAGTTCGCTTTTTAACGGTCAATGAAAAGGCAGTTGATGGAAAGCCTTTTTGAAAACATAATATAGACCCCTGATGTACACCTGTGATACATGCTCAGTAACACTTAACTATAAATATTATTTTACACTTGATATTGGACCATATACATTATTGCATGGCAGATACAACCTGGCCAAATTATATTAAAAAAAAGCAGAAGAAGAAAAGAAATGAACACTAGCCCCATGTCTGTGACAGATTCCTATGTAACACAAATAAAAATGGAGAATCTGGGTGTCTATTATCATGTCTGAAAAAACTTTCGACTTTTCCTGGTTAGGGGTCACCACAGCGGAACTCCGGTCTGCTCATGATTGGCAGTGGATTTTTTACGGTGCCGAGTTGCCAGCCCGACCCCCAGTCTTCAACGAAGGCATGCCCATTCACTCTCGCACCTACCTGCATGTCTTTAACATCACTTGAGCATGGGGAGGACGTGCAGAAAGATCTCAAAATTATTTTAAATGATTTTTCATTATCTCTAGCACAGTCACTGATTTTGGTCATAAAGGCATCATGTAAAAGTACATGTTTTTTCCTCATTTGTGTTCACGCAAGGCTTATAAGATTAAAAAGGACCTAAACTTACCTATTCCATTTATATTCTAATTGAATTGCCACTGATGTAGTGAACAGTACATTCAGCTGCTTAATAAGAGTTATATTTTTATTTCTTTTGGCCCTTCCTGTTCTCCTTCATTCTTTTCATTTATTTTTCTTGTTTCCAGCGACAAGTTTACTATACAAGTTTTGATAATTAATGAATAATTATAAATACTTAAATTTTACATTTAGATGAATTTGCACCACACACCGAAACAAACTAGATGATAGTTGAGATCATGCAGAATATTTACTATACCTTTATTTACAGGATATAAAGTGTCAAGGCTGAACTAATGGGGTTTATGTTAGAATTATATGCTGAACCTACTGGTTCTAGTTCAGCTACTGAAAGAAGCACCAACCAATTCAGAAAAGATCAAACTCAAACAACCAAAATACTCACCTAGCCAAAAGACATAGGTCCAGATTCAATAACATCTACACTAAGTGTACATGATACGTAGTCAACAGTCAATAACATTCTTATCACATTTTTTTGTGCTTTCTATTCACTCAAAAAATTACACTAAGTGTACATGTAGTCTCCACTTTGTGGTAAACTGTATGAATCGCTGTCAATATTTAAAGCTGCAAGAATATCAGCAGGAAAATTAAAATTAGGAGGAAGAAGATGTGAGTTATGTCTGAGTTGTCTGTTCACTCAGAACAATGTGCAATTAGTGTACACTTAGTGTAGGCGTTATTGAATCCCAGCCATAGTAACAATGACACTATTGTTTTAGGAGGCAAATTTACCTTCCCATATCAGGGAATGTGCCCTCACACCTCTTACTTTCATGTTTTCACTGTGGATTGTATATCCTTAATGAAAGGGTATATCAGAATTGGCATCAGCCATCTTTTTCTCATGTTGTACATGGGGTTGGGTGTTACGTCAACCATGACCATCCCCAAAGACAGGGCAAAAATATTTTTTTAATGCAAAAATGAAATACTAACAGTTATGTTGAGGTTGTGCAACCCTATGTAAGCAAATAAAAGTGGAGCAGTACAAGTGTGCAGAAGAATCTGCCCACCAACTACCCACAGAAACATATGCCACATAACAAAATTAGAGCTCAAATTAGACTGCTTTCTGAAATTCCAAGTTCTGTAATTGTGATCATTGGAATAGCAATATGACAAGGGCAAATATAGGCGTAGGGGTGAAAGCTAAGACTAAGATTGTAGGATCTCAGAGTATTACCCTTATCCTAAGCTACGGCGATCTTAGACTTTATATATATAAACAGCAGGGGTAAGGTGGCACAAAGGAATGCACTCCCCTGCAAAAATGCTATAATATTGCAATGGTAAGTTTTAAAATTCACTTTTATTAAATGCATTCTATTTTTTGAATATATAATAACCACAATCTGGAGTCATGAGCTTGTGATAAGGAACCCTCACTTTATATTACATATTCACTTTCTAGTACTGTCCACAGCTTTTAGAGATGTCTTCAAATAAATTGCACATTTCAGGGTAGTACAGTGTGTTTTATGCATGAAATTAACCTGCATACTCCTACTTTTTTGCAATGAAACTTGGCATATGGTAATGGAAAGTAATTAGGTCAATCCTTCTTAAAGTAAAATAATTTCACTTTCATAAATAAATGACTGTATTTCTAATTATAAATCAGCTATGCTGGAAAAAGGAGTATTGATGCATCTGCATTGTCAAAATAGATATCTATTTGTTTACATGTCTAGCTCTTTATAAATGTGTGTGTGTGTGTGTGTGTGTGTGTGTGTGTGTGTGTGTGTGTGTGTGTGTGTGTGTGTATGTGTACATGCATGCCTGTGTGTGTGTGTGTGTGTGTGTGTGTGTGTGTGTGTGTGTGTGTGTGTGTGTGTGTGTGTGTGTGTGTGCGTGTGTGAGTGTGAGTTATATATGTGACTGATCTGTATCATAAGAAATGTGGATGGATTAAATCTCTAAGATCTTTTTAGTTAGCATCACTATCATCCACACCCTCAAATACAATTGTCAACACAACCCATCATTTATGAGAAAATGAATCACTTCCTCAAAGCACATGTATTCGCAAATCCTAGGCCTAGGCTAGTTCTGCTAATACTTAATCCATCCCAAACATTCACACAAAAATATTGAGATACTTGTCTGAGGGTTGTTAAAGTGGCATAAGCTTCATGAAGGCACCCGGAAGCAATGCAAAAAGCTGATAAGAGTTATTTACACAACATTGTGAATATCTGTTTGCATACATATAGCCTGCCATGACACATTTAACCCCTTAACTGTCACTGTATATAAAACTGTTTAGATAAAATCTTTTTTTTTTTTTTTTCTTATTCCATTGGATGTGCCTGCAACACTGTATTTACCTCACATTCAAGCTGTGTGCTCCATTTATTCAATAATGTGGATTTTATAGAAATAAAGCCAGTAATGTTAAGTATGCTAGTATTTCAGCTCTTGATGATATACTCAATTTGATATTTTGAACATGTGGGCAGCCGTGACCCTTATTCCCACAACACTGACCAAGCCATATGTCCACGTCTCAAGTGAGATGAGGTCAAGCTAGCCTCTTGGGTTTCTTTAAATGCTGGCCAGCTTCATTGAATCACCAGACTCAAGAAAGAAAAAAAAAAAAGAAAGATTACAGCTGAGCTGCAACCCCCTCCCTGATGTTCCCAGTAATTAAATTCAACTTCCTACAAGAGGTCTTTTCATGGTAGCTGCCTTCTCTGTATTATAGTTACTATGATATTCCCTCTGTGCCACGGCTCACTCTTCCTTTTTTCTCAGAAAGTTATACTAACTCTGCAGATAGTTCACTAGGGAGGGATTTGAAAAAAAAGGACACAAATTTAATTACAGAAATTCAATAAAATGTATCAAAAATGTTTTAATTGAAAATGAACTTTTTAAATGCTTGGTTGAACAATATGAGTGATACTCCAACCTCTGACAGACATTGTAAATTTCTGCCTCTTGCAGAATTTCTTTGTGACAAAACTTAAACAATTTCTGCAGGGCATGTAACAGAGCAGTAGTCTGCATTATGTAGTTCAAGAAGGGTTGTCATTTATCTTTTATAATTTGTTCACTCTAAAAAAAATTGTTTTCTGCATTTTCCTTTCATGAAGTATCTAGCTGTAAGCATATGGACTAATAGCCACCAGTAATATAACTAATTGCTTATAATGTACATGTGAGGAAAGTTACTCTGGATGACTTTAAATGGTAGAACAGTTAATGATTCAAAACCCACTGCAAGTGCCTGAAGAAAATAAAAGAGTCAAACCTCTGAATTTTTGTATCTTTATTACAACAGCTAGATGTTGATAGCTAGTTTGTATTTTTTAGGTATTTGTACAGTTTTGTATCTTCTAGGTATATGCACACATGGGGCAAAGTTGTTCATGCTATTTTTTAGTTATGGCATGAAAATGAAATGTGAGATGTAGAAAAAAATCCATTGTTTTATGCAATATCATTTAACACAACTGGCAAGTTAAATCTATGAGATAAAATATGCTGTGTGTTAGCAATGATTGTTTTTTTATGCTGTTTGCTTTAAGGGCGTATTAATCAACAGTTATGTCACACTGTTATAAAAAAGAAAAAAAAAAGTGAAGACCATAGCAAGACATGTTTCCTCAAATGCAACACTTTCATTGCCAAGCTGTGCTGTATTGCCTATGGCACCCAGTAGCACATTGCACTATGAATAACCTGTAGACATTTGGCCTTCAACATTTATTGGCAAACATTTCTCACAATTCAATTTCAGAAGGGACATATGCTTAGGTTCATAGGTTCATAGGTAGGTACTAGGCTATCTGCCCGAAGGCATTTATAAGCCTAGCTAGAATGTGTTGCCTTTCGCTGCCACCTTAGATTAGTTCCCTGTGCCTCTCTCTAGCAGAGCCACTGAATTGATCCCAGGGGTAAACTTTCTGTTTCACATCCACTCGTCAAGGTTTCTTCTGAAGAATGTTAGCGAGAAGCTCTGCCTAATGTAGATGGGAATCTTGTTCCAAAGAATGTAAAGTCTCTGGGACAGGAATCTTTCCATCCAGCACATCCTATTTATTGTTGTGTTGAGGTTTAGATCCCTAGAGCGTGTGGCTCGAGGGGATAGGGTTTTTAGCATGTCCATCAATTCTGGGTTGGACATGGCCTTGCATGTCAGGCAGAGATCACCTCTGAGTAGGCAACTGAGTACAGCTGGAGTTTCTTCAGTTGAGCTGCATAGGGCATCTGTTTGAGGCCAGTGATCCTCTTAGTGAGGTACTTCTGTGGTCTTTCCAGCTGTTGCAGGTGTCTTGTAAGGTACATCCCAAATTGGGCATTGTACTCTATGATGGGTCTGATGAGTGATGAGTAGAGGGGCAAAATGACCTCTTTTGATCTGGATATGAACCCTTTTGTGATTAGGTGGGCCATGTAGAAGGATTTTCTAACCACTTTGGCAATGTGATTATCAAAGGAGAGATTACTATCTACTTAGATCCCCAGGTCCCTTATTATGCCTTCTGTATTTAGGGGATTACCACCTATGTGGTAGTTTGTGGGTACTTTGTTTTTTCCAAAGGGGATGGCTACGCACTTTTTGGCATTTAGCTTGAGGCCATGATTTTGACACCAGGTATCCGTAGCAGTGAGACCCTTTTGGAGGATGTCTGTGTCAGCTGGGGAGTCAATTATTGCCCCTAGTTTGCAGTCGTCTGCGGGCTTGGTCAGCCATAATCCTCCTGTGCTTGCTTGTACCTCTGAGAAGTATATGCCGAACAGGAGGGGTCCTAGGACTGAGCCCTGGGGAACGCCACTTGTAACTGGTTTAGAGTCAGTCCTAGCTCCTGCAACTCTCACCATGTGGGTTCTGTCCATGAGCCAGTTGGCAACTCATCTTGTGATGCAGGGGTTTATGTTCAGGCTGGTGAGCTTGTCTATAATACCAGAATGGAGAATGGTGTTGAAGGCCTTTGTGAGGTCTAGGTAGGCTGTGTGTACCACCTTTCCCTTGTCTATAGCCTTGGTAACTGTCTCAAAGAAGTCCACCAGGTTTAGGAGGCATGATCTATCCTTAACAAAGCCAAACTGGGTAGGGTCCAGTGTTTGGAGGTTCCCAATGTCTCTGTTAATGAGTTTCATGATGATGCGGTCCATAGCCTTGCAGACCAAGCTAGTCAGGCTTATAGTGCGATAGTTCCCGGGGTCTGCTGTGGCTCCACCTTTGTGGAGCGGAATAACCGTTGCTGTGCACCACTCTATGGGTACATAGCCTGTAGAGTGGCTGAGTTTGAACAGTGTGTTTAGGTGAGGGGTTAGCTTGTCTTTGAGCTCATGTAGGACGCAGCCTGGGACACCGTCCAGACCCATTGATGCTGTGTTTTTGGCTTTGGAGAGGGCTGTTTTAACCGAAGTGTCTGTGATTTCAGGGGCTTTATATTCTTCTGGTATGGTCCTCGGCCCTTTTGGGGGTGAGAGGTGGGTGAGGTTTGTGCTGGGCCTGTCTGCCAGGATGTTGGCGGTATTGGTTGGTTCAGAGTATTTTGTGCCATTCTGCACTAACTCCGAGCAGATCTGAGCATTGTCACTTAGATTCTTGACATAGCTAAAGAATGCCTTGTGGTTATCTTTGGAGTCCTTGGCAATTTTTCTTTCGAAGCTCACCTTGGATGATTTTATGAGGGATCATAGTTTCTTACAGATACTGATCAGGGATGTCTTCCCTTCTTGGAATTTTACTCTTTTCTGTACTAGTTTTCTCCTTCTATTGTATAGCTTGTTTATGGCAGGAGTCCTCCAGACTGGTTTCCTTTTCTTGGAGGAGTGAGTCCGGATTTTGCTTGGGATTACACAATCCATGCATTCTTGTAGGTGCCCCTAGAATGCATTAGTAATGGATTTTGCAGCTTGGACAGCGTTATCCTTTAGCATGGGGGCTTTGAAACTTTCCACCTCGGTCTTAAGTAAAGTGAAATTTTCTTTTGAAAAGTTTTTCACGGTGGTTTCCTTGGCCAGGGGTGGGGGCAGAATGTGGATATCCAAAGTGATTTGTTTATGGTCAGAGCTAACCAGCGAGGGGTTGACCTCCGGTGTGGAACACTGGTCGCCCATGGTGGTGATGACCAGATCCAATATGTTGTCACCTCTGGTGGGGGTGTTGACTGGTTGATCCTGGGCATTTGAGTTTATAAATTCTATGAAATATTGGGCAAGTGAGTTAGTACCTGAGTAGTTCTCCCAGTTAATGTTTGGGTAACTGAAATCACCCAATATTAGGGTGTTTGGTAGGACCTTTATGTTTCCCAGTATTTCCAGAAATGTGGAATGGGGGTCCTGGGATGTGGTGGGTGATCTGTAGCAAGCTACAATATGAATTGTAGTTTTGCCCATTGTTAGTTGCACGTGGATGATCTCTAAAGCATCATGCTGTGCCACTAACCTGGAGGTGTGGGTATTCTTGATGAATATGGATATGCCCCCACCTTTTGTATTTTGGTCCGGGTTCTGTGGCCGAAATGTATGGTATGAGTTGTAGCCTGGTAGTGCTGGGGTGCTCTCTGGAGCTGTAAACCAGGTTTTCTGTTACTGCGCATATATTGATTTTCTCCATACTGAGGAGTGCCTCAAGTGCATGCATTTTGAGGTTTAGACTTCTGGCATTGAGTAGCATTACCCTCAGTTTTTGTTACTTGTGCTATTTATGGTGGTGGGTTTGTCTTTTCAGCCTTGCCTAAAAAAGGCACTATGGAGGTGGCAAGAGCCTTGGCCAGTATTCGAAAGCCAAAGGGTGACAGGTGCAAACTGTCTCTAGTGAAATAGCATGGCTTGTCGAGCATGTCATCCCAGGCAGACATTCACTGGATCCCCTTTGAATGACACCAGAAACTTATCCAATTGTTGAAATTGAGAACTTTTTCTTTATACCGTGGTATCATTCTCGGTGAGAGCAGGATGCTACTCAGGGTCAGGGTCATACTGGCCTAGGCTACGTGATCAGAGAGCTCTTCCATGTCTCTTTTCATGTAGTCCAGGGAGGTACAGCTCAGGTCATTCACACCAACATGGACAATGACAGATTCATATTTGTACTTGTTCTGGAGTGACCTGAGTGTTTGTGTTATGTGGCGGATCCTGGCACCTGACAGTCAGCTAACAGTAACTTTCTCCTTATTCAGCCTAGTGAGTGGGATGTCAGTGTGCCTGACTATAGAGTCACCTATTACTAGTATGTTGGGTATGTTATTTTGCCTTAAGGGCTGTGATTGCATGGCACACTGGTTTTGTGAAGTATGTGTTCCATGGTTTGTGTTGGGGGATGGAGGTTGCTTAGATGTTTGCTTTGGAGGTCTCTGTTGCTTTTGCAGATTTTTATTTGGAGCCTCAAAGTATGTTTTCATGTATTTACGTGTGTTTTTTGCCTTTGCTGGTTTAATGGGTCTGAGTGAGACTGGTGGTGTGATGCAAGTATTTCCCTTATCCTCTTGACTGTCTGATCCAGTCTTGGGATGAGAGAGCTTAGCCTCCAGTGTGGCTGTATAATTACATCTCTTGCATGTATTAGTGTTTGGTGGCAGGAGGAGAGGGTTGTCTGTGTACATGAGGCAGTTGTAACATTGCCTCAAAATGCCCAGAATCACCAGTTGGACCGGAGAGTACAGCTGAAACTTCCCTTTGGACATGCCTGGATAGCTACAGTGAACTGTTTTACTGGATGGCTGGTAAGGTCGAATAGAGAGCATTGTCCTTCCGTACAGTACAGTAGGGTCTAGTGCTAGGGTTTATAAGTGCTTGCTATGAGTTTTGAGCAAGTGCTGGGCTGAGAAATAAATGGCTTGAGTGTCTTCCATCTTTGCATTTTCCTTTCATGAGGTATCTAGCTGTAAGCATATGGAATAACAGCCACCAGTAATATAACTAATTACTTATAATGTACATGTGGCTTCATGAGGAAAGTTACTCAGGATGACTCTGGATGCTGTAAGCATATAGACTAATAGCCACTAGTAATACAACAAATTAATTATAATGTACATGCGGCTTCATGAGGAAAGTTACCCTGGATGACTTTCAACTGGCAAACATTTCTCACAATTCATATTCAGAAAGGACATGTATTTCTTCCTTCTGCTAAATTATTTGTTGTGTCAGTACAAATTAATCTCCACTATATTGTGAAGCTATTATTGGGTAACAATAAGTATTGCTCCTGTCACCTACAGATGTTCCGGGCCTTAACAAGTATCAGTACTGGAAAGATGTTGTTAATAAAAAAAAAATTTGACTCAAAGCCACAAAATTGCTAGTAGATAACTATATCTTCACTACTTATTAATCAGAGAAAAGTCCTTCGTATCTTTTCTCTTATGAAAAGATTCCCATACTGAGAAGATCTTGGTATCTTGTAAATGATGTTTCTCTTCAAAGCTCAGTTACTCTCTGCCATACTGTTTATAGAAAGTTAAGTATCTTCATTAAGAAGCAATGAATCATTCATTCATCCATTCATTCTTTGTCCATTAGGAACTCTCTCCATTCTGTCTTCTAAAATACATAGCTATATACATTCCATTAGTTGATAATCTTTCAATCAAAGACCTCATGAATGCAGATCTGAAATGGTACCTCTCAGCAAAAGTCACTTTTAGAGTTAAGAAAACTATTTTCTTTTTTTCAGAAGTATTATGTGGAGGATAATAAGCAACTGTCTTCTACAGGAATTATCTCTGTACACTTCAGCTTGTTAAAAAAACTATAGCTGAAGGTATGAATGAAACTGAGACTTCCGAACGTTTCAAGAAACAGTTAAGTATATATGTAGAGCAATGCAAAACCTGCTAGAATTTAATAGAATCAAAGTGCACTTGCTCTTAATGAAAACATTATGCACAACCTCACCTCACCTCATCAGGGCTTAAAGTTGCAGGTTTCAGGGACTGACATTGCAATGCTCTTTTGCACTGTCCTGATTAATCTAAACAAATCTCCAAATCTCAAATATGATATTGCACTTACCTGATCATTAACATAGTTCTACTTGTAATATTAGCTTTAATTTTATCCTTTAGTGTGCCTGTTGGGGGTTTCAGGACCATACTTGCCATCATTGAAACTATAGAACTATGAGGGCAAATGGGCAAATAGGGAGTAACACTGAGAATGAGGTATCTCAGAGTGTACCCATTGTAAAGTAATGCAAATTAATAATAACTAAATACAATTACAATTATTCTAGTTTCAGAAAGGATTTAAAATTATGTGAAATATGCATTTTTCATACACGTTCTACAATACTAGTATGGCGAATAGTTCTAAGTACCAATGATTGCTTTGTTTTCGATAAAAGGGTAGGCATTCAGATTTAGTTGCATATTTCTCAGAACTGAATCTGCCATTTCCTTTCT